>NC_022026.1:36749375-36751480 GCF_000317375.1 Microtus ochrogaster | reverse complement strand
GTTCCCCCCATCCTCCCCTTCTCACTTTTCTCTCCCCATCTCCCCTCATTTCTACCTCTTTGCTTTTTGTATGCTATTATATATGCTATGACTATTTAGTAACTGATATGATGATAACAGTATTGATATTTTATAAAGATTACTTTATCACCAGTTGTAACACTTGAAGAGTAGGCCCTGAACCTTACTTGGGCAGCACAATAGAGCCAGTTTTGTTTGGGGAGATGTGGGTGAGACAGCTGTACTGGCATTATATTTGTATTTTAATAATTAAAACTTGCCTGAAGATCAGAAAGTAAAACAGCCCTACTGGCCAGTCTTACAGACCAGGCAGTGGTGACACACACCTTTAATCACAATAGACACAGTAGTTGCCATAAAAACTGGACAGGGCATGCCTTTAATCTGAGTGGTGAATGCTATTAATATCAGCTTTAGAGAGGATTATAAATGGGAGGAGATAGCTCTCAGTCACAGTCTCATTCTGAGGTTTTCTGGAGATAGGATCATTATTTTGGACTGAGGTAGAAGTAAGAGCCAATGGTTGGCTGTTTTGCTTTTTGGACCTTCAGGTTGAATCCCAATTTTTCTTTCTGATATTTTATTAATTGTGCTTGAGCCAGCCCTGAAGTTGTAAGCATGGGAGAGCTTTCCTCCTACTCCTCTGTCATGCAGTGGTGCGGATAGCGGAGAGATGCCACCCTTATCCCTTTCTGCCTACAAAGGACAAGAAAGCTGACCCTCTCCCTTACCAGCTGAAGTACTGAGAAAAGCAGGCACTGTTTCTTGTCTAAACATCATAGTAAAGCTGGCCTTGTTGTTTTCAGAGGTGTAGGTGAACCAGCCCTGAATTTGTGAGCACAGAGAGATGTTTCAATTACTCACTTGGCATGTGGCAGCATGGGTAAAGAAGAGACCCCCCCCCATTAATTCCTGAGACAGGTGGAGGAGCTGGCTGGCCATGGGGTAAAAAGAGCAGGAGGGGTATTCCTTCCTCTTGCCAGTTGCAGTACTCACAGTCATCCCTGTACCTTGTCAGGGCAACACAACCGACCTGGCCCTGATGTTGTAGGTAGCAGAGCCAAACCTGAGTTCTGAAAGCAGGAGAAATGACCCTAGCCCTTGCTAAATTTTGTAAGGGGTGTACTAGCCAGGGTAGTGCTGGAGAGCTCAACCAGGTGTTGAGGACAGGCAAGAGCTGGTGGGCAGACCAACCTTGCAGCTGCCCAAGCCCAGAACCAGGGTTATAACTTGGCTGGCCCCAACATCCACCCCATCTATGACCTACTGGAGCACATGAAGTAACCTGACCTGCAGAACCAAAGCTGCAGGATCTGCAGAGTACAGGGCAACAACAGGATATCCAAGAAAAGAGTCTCAGTGAGGGTCCAACATTGATAGTATAGCAGAGACCTTAGACCAGACAAATGACTCTTTCCAATGGACACTTGAGAGTAAAGACACAGACAAAAGGGTTTACTGCATAGCTCGCTCTGTCACAGGCAATTTCCATGATGAGATTTTTCTTTAATCCTCCCTTTTCTTATTTTTTTTTTCTTCTTAAATTTTGTCTTATTTTAGGGGGGATGGTGCATGGATAGAGAGAAGATATGAATGAACTTGGAAATGAATAGGATCAAAATATATGATGTAAAAGACAGATAAAATAAATAAGAAGACTGCTTTTTTTAAAGATCACTTTATTATGCTATAAAATAGATTATTATACATGACCAATTCATGTATTATATTAAGTATATTTAATATGAAAGAGAAATTGTACATTTTGTTTAGATGAAGTATAACACACACTTAATCCTCCCCAAACTTATGAACCAGTTACAAAATTAAAGCTGTGTTATCTCGATTATGTTACTTTCCACTCAGATGTGACAGTCTTTAGTTTTAGGAAGAATATACATTGAGAACTGAAAACGTTCTTTTTTTTTTCTTTATTTTTTTGTTTATTTTTTTTTAGTTGTTGAAAAAGGAAATTTCCGCCTCCTCCCCATTTCCCATTTCCCTCCCCCTTCTCCCACACATTGCCCCCTCCCCACACTCTCTTCCCCCTCTTCCCCTCCCCCCACTCCATTCCCTCTCCCTTT
>NC_022026.1:36743662-36747992 GCF_000317375.1 Microtus ochrogaster | reverse complement strand
TGTGGAGTAAGGGGCACACTCATCCATTGCTGGTGGGAATGCAAACTTGTGCAACCACTTTGGAAATATGTGTGGCGATTTCTCAGGAAATTCGGGATCAACCTACCCCAAGATCCAGTAATACCACTCTTGGGACTATACCCAAGAGATGCACTATCATACGACAAAAGCATTTGTTCAACTATGTTCATAGCAGCATTATTTGTAATAGGCAGAACCTGGAAACAACCTAGATGCCCTTCAATGGAAGAATGGATGAAGAAAGTGTGGAATATATATATTACTCAGCGGTAAAAAACAATGACTTCGCGAATTTTGCATGCAAATAGATGGAAATAAAAAACATTCTTTTATTTTTAAATTTTGAGAGCACATATGTGTTTAGTTTCTTTATTTTGTTTTTTTTGGGGGGGATATATTCCATATGAACAATTAGCTGCAAGATATATGTTATTTGATAATGAAAAACCCTTAGAAAGAGCAATAAAAATAATAAAAATTATAGACACATCCTTTTAGAAGATCCCCCCTATAGTTTATTTATAGATTTTCAAAGTAAAAGGATCAGAAAATTACATATCAATGTCTAATAATGCTGTGGGATAATGTTCTTGTACACTGTAAAGGTTTATCACTCATACTGGTTTAATAAGATGCTGATTGGCCAGTAGCCAGGCAGGAAGTATAGGTGGAGCAACCAGACTAGGAGAATTCTGGGAAGAGGAAAACAGAGACACAGTTGTCATCCAAAAGCAGACGAAGCAAGATGAGAATGCCTCATTGAGAAAGGTACCAAGCCACATGGTTAAACATAGACAAGAATTATGGGTTAATTTAAGTTGTAAGAAGTAGTTATTAATAAGCCTGAATAGTAGACCAAACAGTTTATAATTAATATAAACCCCTGTGTATTTATTTAAAATTGAGTAGCTATGGGAATGGATGGGACAGAAACTTCCAACTACATAAAGATATTTGTGTTCATATTAAATGAAAAAATAATAATACCTTGCATAGTTCACAATTATATGACCTACTTCAGCTACTAATTCTTCACTATGAATCTTTTGTATGTATTATTACAAAAATGTAAAAAAATAAGACTAGTACCACTATCTTCAAATAATATTGTGATTTTATATTTTTTTGTCAAACTAATATTACAGTTATATCATATTGGGTTTATAATTTTTTATATTGCTATGATAGGTCATGATGATTGAGGTAGCTAACAAGAAGTAATTTATTGGCAGCTTCCAATATCAGAGGGTGAGTCAATGACTACCACGTCAGGGAGCATAACAAGAAACAGGAAGGCCTGGACCTGGAGCAGTAGCTGAGATCTGAGAGAGAGAGTGAGGCAATGAGAATGGTGTGTACTTAGAGACTTTAAGGTTTACTACTCACTTACTACATAATTCCTTTAACAAGACCACATACTTTATGTGTGTTTATCAAATGTTGCTATTATTTCCCATAGAGTTCTTTATAATTTAATTTACCTCTCTGCAGTATCTTAGATTGTTGAGTAAGTTGTATTTATTTTACCATAGTAAAATATCCAGTGGTATACTCTATACCCAGGACAAATCATTGATATATATGATGTGGCCATGAAGGCACTGTCATTCAAACCACCACACATAAATTCAATTTTACTATAAATATTTTTTTAAATTTATTTTTTTAATGAAAAAATGTTCTGTCTTTATTTAGTGGCACTCATGTCATTCCTCTCTGAATTAGAGTAGTTGATCTTTTCTAGAATCTGAGTCTAAATACAAGCATAGTTAATGACCTTTGAAAAATATTCACTCACTTATTAAGTCAATAAATATTTAATGATCACTGGTCATGTTTAAAGTACATTTTGAGTAAATTAGCAACTCTAGTAAAATTCAGAATGTGCTAAGGTTTATAAAATGGCACAAATAAGATGTTACTGAAGTAGAGAGAGATTAGTGACTACATTAGGAAGTTAGTTCATTGAGAGTATGTTGAAGGAGCTGCGGACCTCTTCCCACAGCCCGGCTCCTGGCTAGCTTATGCCCCAAAATAACAACACACAAACTGTATTCATATAAATACTGCTTGGCCCCCATTTTCTATTAATGTGTGTAGCACCCCAAGGTGTGCTTACCGGGAAGATTCTAGCCTACGTCCATCCTGGGTCAGAGCTTCATCTCATCTGCCTCAGAGAGCAGCGGCCTGGCCCTGGAGAGGGGAGCATGGCGTCTCTGACCTCACTTCCCTTCTTCCCAGCATTCTATTCTGTCTCCTCCACCCACCTATGTTCTAGCCTATGAGGGCAAGCAGTTTCTTTATTAATTAACCAATGACCTTCCTCCATCAAGAGTAAATTTTGAGCTTCCTGCTAAATCCCTATAGAAGTAAATGTAATAGAATTAGAAAATGATTGTTTCTGATTGAACAAATTAAAATTTATATCCTGTGAAAGGTAGAATAGACAGTCATAAACAAAAAAAGGAGCTACGCCCACAATACATTTCATTGAGAAAACTTTTGAAGTCTGTTGATTGTTGCAATCAGTCTGTATCAGTATTATAGCAGTGGAGATAAAATGATTCTGAAAGTAGAAATAGGGTTCAGAGTAATATTCAGGATAAAAGAGCTGTGTTTACCAAAAGTTATTATTATTTCCTATGGAAAACTTTATAGTTCATTTTACTTTCCTGCAGTATGTTAAACTGTTAAGTTGTCTTTATTCTAAGTAAAGTATGCAGTGTTATACTCTAGACCCAGCTAAGTAGTGTCTAGAAAACTTTACTATTAAATCCAGAAGAGTAATTTCCACCTAGGGAAGTCAAGATTTCCTTGATATTCTAATGATATTGTTTAAAGATTGTTTTTCTCAATTATCACTTATCTTTAAAACAATTATTTTATTTGTTGTATTATTACACATCAAATAGACAAAAGCATTTTGGAGACCAAAGTGTATTATTGTGTAGAAAAATTCTAAAAGAATCATGTATACTTCATAAAGAAATAGGAAATATTTTAAAAAGACATTAGCCATTTTGATTTTTTATTGTAAAACACTAAGTATATAATACGAAAATTAGTATGTGTTCTTCTATGGCTCCTAAATAAATTTGTATTCTTTTCTTCCCTCAACAGCAGACCATTAACTTTTTCTTTTTCGTTTACTTCCTGTCATGTCAACAAATACTATTAACTTAGCCAAATAGAGCATTAAAGTTCCATAAAGTTTTTTAAGATTATTGGAATTTTCTGAGGACTATAATGACCTGGATATAATTTGAAAATCTTCCCTACCTTTTAATTCATAATTAGGAATTTCCTAGATGAACCATGAGTAGGGGAATTCTAGGCTTGAAAGATTTTTGTTTATGAAGAGCAGGTTCTTCATAAACTGTGTAACAGTTGTGTTGCATTTCTACTGATAAAGTGTTCAGTCAGTGACTGACTGAGCAGAGCAACTTGCCATGCATTCTTTAGGTTGTATATTCCTTTCTGTGCATTCAGTAACACCAAGGTGCTGCTACATACTGTACATCCCAGTTCAAAGATACCTTTCATTTTCTCCACTCTCTCTCTGTTAAGTTGCTTGTTTTATTTAGTGCTTTGTTCTTATCGACCATGAATGACTCATGTCCATATTGAGTGCTGCCTATGGTATCTAACAAGTTGCATTTAAATCCATTTCTCTTTTTTGTTATAACATACATTTAACTTCAACTGAAATGGCTATACTCAATTAGTTATTTAAGTTGTTAAACAAAAGTATAATATTTATCCTTCATTAAAAAGAGGAATTATAATAGCCTTTTTTGTAATTGGCAAGCTCATTGCTGCTACAATCCCAAACAAAATAAATTTTAATATCCTTTACCCAGTGATTAAGGCAGAGAAAAAATAAGCCATGTAGAAGTTAATAAAGACAATAGAAGGTAATACACAGATTAAAAAGAAAAGGGAGTTTTAGTATTGCTACAATTCATAGGGACTGGGAGAGCAATCTTTTATACTTCCAATATCCAATACCTACCCCAGGATCCAGCAATATTATTCCTGGGAATATACCCAAGAGATGTCCTGTCATACTACAAAAGCATTTGTTCAACTATGTTCATAGCAGCATTATTTGTAATAGTCAGAACCTGGAAACAACCTAGATGCCCCTCAATGGAAGAATGGATAAAGAAAGTGTGGAATATATACGCATTAGAGTACTGCTCAGCGGTAAAAAACAATGGCATTTTGAATTTTGCATGCAAATTGATGAAAATAGAGAACACTATCCTGAGTGAGGTAAGCCAGACCCAAAAAGATGAATATAGTATGT
>NC_022026.1:36735693-36743512 GCF_000317375.1 Microtus ochrogaster | reverse complement strand
TATATATATATATATGTTATAGGTTTCAATTTGTGTTTTTATAGAATTCCTAAGCGTGTGAATGAGTGGATATCTGCATCTATATCTGTTTTTTATGCCTTCTTTGTTTTCTTCTGTTTTGCTCTACTCCTCTGATTTGCTTTTACCTTACTATATTTAATTTTATTTAAAAAACACATTACTTTTTAATCTTCAAGATGAAGTTAGGATGCACTAGTCTTCCAAAATAGTAAAATTGTGAAATATAATTTCAATAAGATATATTCTTCAATTTTTATGAAATTTGGTATATTGAATTTTGCTTCAAGAAAAGTGACAGAGCAAGTTGGCAGCAAAAGTGCCAAAAATTTCTGTGAGATGATTCATACTAAGATGAAGGGAATGATTAAACTTTTGGAGACTTGCACATTTGATTGAAATAGCTTGAAGATGAAGAAATGTAAATTGCTAATAATTAATCAATATATGCATATATCAAATATTATGAACTGAGAGTGAGTTTTGATATTTCCTCACTTAAGGCTCATACTTCAGTGGAAGTAATATATGATAAATTAATAAATAATGAAAAAATGTTATTTTATGATGACTGTCATAAAGCAAAAAACTATAGCACGATAAGAGAACAATAAAAATGATGGATAAAGGGGAAAAGTGAATTATTTGTGATGATCTAGATAATATTTGACAATTTATGAAAACCCACTTACTCCAACTAGTGTCGCCCATATGTTTAAATGACAACACACTGGATCAAGGAAAATGTGTCAAGAGACAGACACTGAAAACAGCATGATTCTCCCTCCCTCAGTAGCTATCAACTACAAATAGTTCCTGAGTATAGGATGGAGAATTTCCCTCTTTCAGAATGGCTTGATCTTGTCTAAGTCTTGTATACATCACATTGTTTAATCCCACTTTTTAATTAATGAACTATTAAATTATTTCATATATTGGTGCACCAAATATCCAATTACTGTGCAAATTTAATTTCCTTTTGCATATTCTTTAATAGTTGAAATATTGGATTACATAGTATTTCTATTTCTTTTCTTTTTCCTTCCCTTCTGTCCTCTTTCCACTCTTGTGGTAATTATTTGTTTGGTGCTATAACAAATTACACTTGTCTGAGGATCAGAGTGTGGAGAGAGCCACTAGTTATTCTTAGAGGCCAGGCAGTGGTGGCACACAGTTTTAATTCCAACACTCAGTAAATAGAGGAAGATGGATTTCTGTAAGTTCAAGGCCACCCAGGGCTACACTGAATCAATCTAGAAGAGAAACAGACCCAAGCGGTGGTGGCTCTCACCTTTAGTCCCAGCACTAGGGCGGTGGAGAAGAGAAGTGATATGGCTGGGCAGAGAGAGGAATATAAGGCAGCAGGAGTCAGTAGCTCAGCATTCAGTCTGAGGTTTTGTAGAGAGGGCATTCAGTCTGAAGACTTTTAGAGACAGGATACCACATTGGTTATGAAAATTTCATAGAGGTTGGGTGCTCTGCCTCTCTGATCTCTCAACATTTACCCCTTAATATATGACTGCTTTTTTCTTATTAAGATAATTGAGAACTCAAGCTACACCTCCTTCCCTCCCTCCCTCCCTCCCTCCCTTCCCTCCCTTCCTTCCTTTCTTTATTCCTGTTTCTATTTTTTCATCCCCCTCCACTACTTCTTTTCCTTCTTCATCTTCTTCTTCCAGTGTCTTTGGTATGGTATTACAAGCTAACCCTGAACTCATTATGGATTTAAGGATGACTTTGAATTTTCAATATTTCTTCTTCTATATTTTGAGTACTGAAGTTATATATGTGCCCAACTTGATCTGTTTATGCAGTTCTGGGTGATGAATTTAAGGCATTGTCCATGTTAAGTGTATAGTCTATTAATTGAGATATCTCTGTAATTCCGTAATTCTATTTTCATTCTTTTGTGGAACTTACATATTTTTATGTAATGATGCTACTAATTTACACTTCTGTGAGTAAGTGTTTAAGAGTTCCTTTTCCAGGACATTTCTCCAGCATTTGTTGTCTTTCATGTTTCTAATGATATGTATTTTAACATGAGAGACAATAGCTCATTGTGATTATAAATTTTATTACACTGATGATTAGATTAGTATTGTAGAGATTTTTCATGTATTTTTTTGCCATTTTCATGTCTTTTTGTGGTAAGTAATGTTTACTGAGAATAAATAGCACTTTTAACAGGAATGGGGATTTAAAAATTAGTTTATGTCTACATTTAAGAAATGTTGACTAACTTCCTTTGCCCAATTTTTACTCAGCTTATGCGATGTCTATCAATGAAGTTGCTTTTGTTTCTCTCTCTTTCTCTCTCTCTCTCTCTCTCTCTCTCTCTCTCTCTCTCTCTCTCTCTCTCTCACAAACACACACACACACACACACACACACACACACACACACACACACTACTACTACTACATGGACATTAACTCCTATCATAAATTTTCTAACATATTTCACAAGATTACAACTTATTTTCCTGATTTGATTGAATAGTTTCTTTGTATATTTTTAAAGTTGACTAAATTTTCTAAAACCAAGGATATCTTTTGCTAGGATGTCCATAGATTTCCATTTGGTTTGAGTCAGTTGTAGTTGCATTATTTTTTTTACTTTTTTGATGTCATATTTACATGATTTTTTCCTGATCTCATTGTCGATATATTGATGCTTTAGATTATTAAACTGTAGACACTCAGTCTAGATTTTGCAGATTTATCTTAGAAAGGTTTTGCCAATCAGCCTCTTCAGAGATGCCTGACAAGTTAATTGGCATGATCTTGAATCAGGTTTCTTGCTGCAGTTCTTAGCCTGCCAGGATTGATTCCTGAATCAGCCAAGGAGAAGCCTAGGGATCACAGTTGCTAAAGACCATATCTAGGAACTGTAACAAACATGGGAGCTAGCCTGAGGACTGACTTTTCTAGGACTAAATAAGAAGTGGGTGGGATAATACACCTGGTTCTGTACAGATGGTTCTGAAGTTATTAACTTTGGTGCCAATTGTTGGAATTTAGTCTACAATGTATGTAGATGGGTCTGATGTATGAATATATGTATTTTGTAGAGAGCATTGTATCACAATTGTGTCTAACACAGAATCTGACTAGACAACTGTATTAGCATTAAGTCTAAACACCATGAGTATACAAGGATGAGCCTAGAATCCAAGTCTATTCAGACAGGCTTGTGCTCTGTCTCCATCATGTTGGAATAAAGTCTCAGTCTATACGGATAATTCTGAAATCAGTCTGTGGGGACTTGTCTGACACTTGGTCTGATCCATGAATCTACCAGTCTCTAGGATCCTTGAGATTAATGTGAATCATGAGACCTAACTGTTGCCTTAACAATTATGGATACTGGGTTTGAGAGATGTGGTCATGAGCTTTCAGTAACAATACAAGCTTGATAACTAAAACAGCATAATCTGCTCTAAAGCATAACAATATAGAGACTGGCCTAAAAACTAAGTGTGTAGGTGCTATAATGGTGAGTTGGTCTTCTAGAGCTGATTGGATTTTAAAAGGATAAAATATGTAACAGAACATAGGCCACTAACTCAGCACTGTAGCTTGAATTAGGAGGTTCCGTCATGGAGTCTATTTCAATAGCAGTTAACAGGAACCTCATTGCCTTTAGGTCCATGAACATAACATGAGTCTTAGGGCCCTAGAATATACCACTGTACCTTAGTTGTCAAAAGTAAGTCTAATATTGGGTTAGTACAAACATTGTGATTCCTGGGTTCTCCTTTCTCAAAGGCAATCATGGATCCAATCCATGCATTCTTGGCTGGATCTCAAAGCAATGTGAATTTACTCATGTTGAATTATGTTGCAATGGTCCCGCTTTTGTAGCCTGAGGCAAGTGGATGTTCATTTTTCACTTCCTTTTCCTAAATATGGAAGGCACTTACTTTCCTTCTACTTTTTCTCTACTTCTTACGATAGAGGGAAGTTTGAAAAGGGTAATGCTAAACTGTCCTTATTGCCAAATTCAGTGTAACTTTTCTTATTTATTCTCTATAGTCAGATACTGCCATTTCTAATCTGGTTTTGTAAGCTTTTATAAAGGCATTCTTATGCATGGATGGTGATCACTACTGATGTTTCAGTTGGATGAGGAAAATTGCATCATAGTTTATATAATTAAGGTGTTCACTGAGGCTTCATGTGCTATAATTTAATTTCCAATTTTAGGTATTAACCAGTTTAGTACCTATTACTGCCATAACATTTAGAGGTGAGCTTTTGAAAGCTTTTCAAGAATACTGTACTAGAATTGGGACCCCCATTATGAATTCTGTTTTCTTTATAAGAAAATCAGTGATGAAACACATGCCAATGAGTGTTTTTTGCCTTTTATAATGTATATGATGTATCATATATGAACTCTTCCAGCAAGAAGATTATCAGGACATCAGACTCTCCAGCACTTTATGTAATACTGTATTATTAACAACTTAAAAATATATGAACAATACTGGAATGATGTTCTGTAATCTTGCTCACTTCTACCTTCAGATCAGAATCTTAAACTTTAGAATCAATAGTGCCAGTATGTTTTTTTTTCCCCCTAAAAGTCAAGGAGTGAGTTTACAAGAGATTTTTTATGTCATAGATACCTGCCTCACTGGTTTTTCTTCCTGACTCTTTGTCTCAAGTAGGGGTATTATAATACCTTATTTTTGCTTGGTGTATGTTCTATTTTGGCATCTGATGCTATTTTATGTAGTTGAAGTAGAAAAGCTGCAGTATTATTTTAAAAGTTGGTTTCTTGTTTGAGATATTCTTAAATATGGAAACTAGAAATAAAAAGAAAAGATGCAAGAATTTCCTGAAGAAAAAAATAAACATTAATAATACTTTTGAAATTTAAACCTTTAGTACTGTGGCTCAATTAACAAGTCTTGCTACCTCACCTTAGAGAACAAGAGCTACAATCTCTTAAACATCGATAAGTTAATACTGAGAAAACCCACATGTAATTACTGAATAGCTTTCAAATCTGTTGGGCTTTGAAAGGTATAATTAAAACTTCTTATTCTCCATTTCTTTGTCTACCAGCTGTCTGATCACAGAAAGAAAGAAAACAAGATTTTTTTCTTTAACCAGTGAAAGCATTTGCCAGATTTAAAGAGAAATTATACTTTTAAGTATTAAAAAGAAAAACTTTCTTACTAAAGGAACAAATGAGTTGAGTTATGCTCAAATGCAATTTAAAGCTCAAAAGTGAGCAAAGCCAATGAAGAGCTCTTAGTGACATCATTTTCTAAATATGGCATTTTATGAAATAACAAAGCTTTAATTTGTGGAGGATTTGTACCCTGGGTGTTAGTTCTCATCACTTTACCATCATGTATACTATGTAGTAGTATACTATTGTGATCATAACAAATAACTTTAACTTCATACTGGGGAACACGTTAAAATATCCACCTTATTCCTGCTGACTGTTGTAAGCAAGACACAATGAAAGGCTCATCTTTACACATCAATACTCTTTTCATTTTACCTTGCTTCAATTCAAAACTCACCAATA
This sequence comes from Microtus ochrogaster, assembly GCF_000317375.1. Lineage (NCBI taxonomy): Eukaryota > Metazoa > Chordata > Mammalia > Rodentia > Cricetidae > Microtus > Microtus ochrogaster. The sequence goes on along the minus strand of NC_022026.1, from coordinate 36,737,944 downwards.
TACCAATGACATTCATCACAAACCTCAAAAAAAAAAAAGCAAAATCCTAAAATTCACATAGAAGTACATAAGACCCCAGATATTCAAAACAGTATTGGATAAAAAGAATCAAGCTGGAGACATCACAAATATATGATTTCAATATATAGAGAGTCATGGTAACCAAAACAGCATGACATTGGCATAAAAAAGAGACATACCAACCAACAGAACAGAATAGAGATCCAGAAATAAGTCCATGTTTCTACAGCCAACTGATTTTCCACAAAAGCACCAAAAAACATGCACTAGGGAAAGGACAACCCCTTCAATAAATGATACTGCAAAAGCTGGATAGATATTCACACACAGAAGAAGAAAACTTGACCTTCATTGCTCACCCTGTACAAACTCAACTCAAAATGGATCAAAGACTAAAAATGTAACATCTAAAATGTGGAAAGTATTAGCAGGAAGCACAGGAGAGACTTTGTTACAGGCAGTGAATTTTGGAAAGAACACTTACAGCAAAGGAAACAAGAGTAAAATTTAACAAATGGATTATATTGAACTGAAAGTTTCTGCACTGTGAATAAAACAATCCACAGAAGAAACAACCTAAATAATGAGGTAAAGTATTTGCCATGTATTTGTCTGTCAGTAATAATAAATAAGGTAAACATTAAAATCTAAGCAATAAAACTCAAGTAATCTAATTGCAAAAATGGAAAATGATCGGAATAGACACTTCACGAAAGAAGAAATATATATGGCAACAAATGCATGAAAAAATTCAAGAGCACTAGCCATCAAAAAATATAAGCCCAAACTACACTGATGTATCACTTACCCTATAAGAATATTTATTAACAGTCATAAAAATTCTAGCAATGATGTAGCAAGAATGAACTTATGTACTTCTTTCCTAGAAATATTAACAAGTAAGTCCAGCCCTTATGGATAACAGTACAGGGATTCCTTAAGAATGAAAGACTACAAAAAAAGAATTCTAAAATTAAATGCCTACCTTATTTCTGAATATATATCAAAATTAAAGAAAATTAATATATCAAATTGGTATCCACATGTTCATATTTATTACTGTAGTATTAACAATAAGTAGGATACTGAATTATGCTAATTATCCATAAATGGATAAGCAGATAAATTATAATATTGTATATCTATATAGCTGTATATATAGATATTTTATAGATATATACCCATATAAATAAAATAATTAAATCTTGACAATTGTTGCTTAATCAGCTTACTAGTCCATCAAAAGATGAACAGATAAAAGCTGGTATGGATAAGTGGTTGAATATTATCTATCAAAAAATAATTAAATGCTGTCATTTGTTGCCAAATAAACAGAATTAAAAGACATTGTCAAGTAAAAGAAGGCAGATGCAGAAAAACATATTCTACATTGTCTCTGTGCTATTTGGAATCTTTAAAAAGTTGTCTATAAGTAGAACGTTCCTATACATGTAAAGGCTGTGTGAGTTAACAAATAAAACTTTTGGCAAAATGATAGTTGGATTTTATCATTTATGTGTATACTTAACAGTTTTGAATAAAATGATCTAGTGGGCAATTGTGGGTCTTAATGTTAATTATCATTTGTTATAAGAAAAAAACTTCTCTAGTGATCCTTCTACAATACACTAATGTATGGTTATAGCAATATGCCATTAGGAGTAATTTTATTGCTATGTTCATTTAGCAGAATAATAGTAGTTCCCCATGACCCATGGCCAATCTAGTCTCAGATTCTTGGATTCATTAATAATTAAAGGTACAGGTTCTAGCTCATGAATATTCCAAAACAAATGTGGTTAATATTTTGCCACTACTACACCAGTGGTAATATCTTACATGTAGGTCACTGTTAGAGCTCATAAGGTGTGGTGCCTGCACCACCTGGAACAGCGGTCGGGCAAGGGTTTTGGGTTAAAGAACACACAGAGATGCGAGTCACTCTTGAAGCAAGAATGCCAATTTTATTATGTTCTCAGTTAGCTTATATAGTGTTCTCCTTGACTAGTAGCCATGCCTTAGCTCTGGGGATTTTCCACTGCACTCCCCCCAGTTATCAGATGACTAAAATCACTTCCTTGTTTTCAGGAACTAATGAAGAAGGTCAAAACATTCTGTGCTGAGAGCAGCTGCAATCATAGAAAAACAAGTAGCTTACTACAGCAGGAAAAAGTGAAGGTGGATCGGATTAATACAGACAAATTGGTATAAGCTTATACAACTTTAATGT
>NC_022026.1:36725624-36733702 GCF_000317375.1 Microtus ochrogaster | reverse complement strand
CCCTTAAATTCTTTGAAGATCAGTATTTACCTGTGGAGATAAGAAAAGAACCCTGCCCCCAACCTATTTACTTTCCTTACCATCAGCATGCTTGCCAACCTTGTGAATGAATTGTTATTTATCTTTTTCAAATGGCTTTTCCTCTTCATACCGAACCTTTATTAATTTTGATGGTATCCACAATTTTTCTTCACCTGTGGAGATGGTAGAGCATGAGACTCTTAATCTCAGGGTCGTGGGTTCCAGCCCCACGTTGGGCGCTAAATGAAGGCGGATCGGATTAATACAGACAAATTGGTATAAGCTTATACAACTTTAATGTAAATAGCACACTCATGCAACCGGAGTTCCTGCGATGCCCAGAAACAGGAAACAGGAAGGGGGCCCCAGTGTCTGTGCCCCCAATTTATAAACATTTGCCCGAGGCCGTCCCGCCCCCAAAAAGCTGGCTCTCTCTACAAAAAAGGTCATAGAAAGTGCAGGGTCTCAGGGTCTTCAGCTCCCAACAACAAGGTTTGTATTTGAATGAGTATTTTCCATCATGTTAAATGCAAGTAAGGTAAGGGTAGAGTTTCAAGTTGAACACCAGCTCAATTTACTGATATTCAAGTACATTCAATGACATGAATATGTGATATTTTCAACAATAGGGTCTGATCTTCTGCCTATATAGGGTAACAGATTATATAGATAATTACTTATAATGTTTATTGGGAATATAGAACACTTTTGACGGGCAATTCAAAAATGGTAATCCATTTCTGTGGTTTTATTTGGTACCATATGATGTCTAGTTTGAATATTGCCTCCCTTATCATATGGTAAGTCCATTTAAACTCATTTTGGATATTATAATTTTAGAAAGCCTCTATATTTTCTTAGACTGAGATATCGATTTCTTCTATCTTATGATCAAGATCTAAATTCTGTCTTCCATGCCTATTTTTCTGTTTATGAATTTTTCATTTTGATATTTATTTCAGTTTGAATTTTTGTTTAGTGATTTTATTTCTTTGTACAATTCTACTTTAATATCTTGTATTATTTTCCTTATTTCATTTAGCTGATTGTGGGTTTTTTTTTGAGAAAATCATTTGTATTATCACTGCCCAGGTTGTGTGAACAGATAGTGTACCAAATTTCCAGACCTTCTAAGAAACATCTACATAACACATGTCTTTTATTTTTCCAGAGATGAAAATGATTATACAAGGTTTAGTACAAAAGTACACAAGATAGCAGACATAAGAAAATCTATGTATGAGATTTTATCCCACCAGAAACATTAATATATTTGAAAAATAGAATTTATGAACTAAAAATAATTGTCCTTCCTAGTCCTGTCAAGTTTAATGGAAATGAGTTTAATCTGATTGCAACACCAACACCAGTATCACAGTACCTTACTGAATGAGACTCAAAAATAATGGAGACTACTGATACAGGAGAAAGCAGACTAGCCCCAGAAAAGACATATCCATATAGAGAAAGGAAAAAAAGAGCAGTCAGATATATCTATTTCTCAAATGACCTCAAAACATCAGTATTCAAGGTCAAGAGGCAGAAAATGAAAATCAGATATCAAAGAAAAAAACAAGGGTGCCAGAGCAGAAGGAAAGAGGCAAGAAGACATGAATCCAAAGATATGTCCTCTAAAAGACATTAGTCTGAGGCACACAATAACAAAGAACATTCTGCTGGCAAAGGAAGAGAGCAATTAAATTCTTCTGAAAATAGTGAGGAAGGACACAAAAGCAAAGAAAGGAAGTCACCAGAAGGCAGAAATCCTAGATAGATCTCATGAAAGGCACCATCAAAGTAAAAGCAGGGAGAGGAAGAAGTCTCTGTCCAGGAGTAGAGATCAAAAAAATGTCTCAATTCTGGAGCAGAGACAGGAAGTCAAGATCTAGAAGCTGGGTTAGAAAATGAAAAATTAGAACATGATCCAGATTGATATCCAGACACAGGCATAGGGCTAGAAGCAGGAGCAGATCAAGTAGTCAAAGTCAAGACAGAAAGAAGAGAATTGAAAAACTAGGAAGATTTAGCAGAAGCCTAAACTGGACACATAATCCTTGTACCTTCCGAAGCAGAAACCCAGAAATGGATGCTCAGGAAACTAAAATATCAGGAATCTTTAGCTAGGAGATCAGAAAGGGTAAAAAGTTACAATAACAATGAGAAAAGGAAACGGTTGAAAGCAAAAACAAGAAATTGCTCCACTACTGCTGTCAGAAACACAAGTGATTCCTCCGAAAGCTGTGGCAGCCCCGCATGCTAAAGCCTTGGCAGAGACTGGCATAGCTTTGCCCATGACGTCTATAACCCAGCCATTGTGAATCCAGTGAAATTTGCTGAGCAAGAGAAAAAGAGGAAAGTGCTCTGGCAAGGCAAGTAAGAAGGCAACAAATCTCAGTCTCTTAAAATATGGGAAAAATTAATTTTGGAAACAAGGAACAAAATGTCAAATTGAGGGGGTTAATGGTCATTAAGAGTGAAGCTGATTGTGTTTTAAATGATCTTCATTGATGAATATATTTATAACCTATTTAATGTCCGTGAACATATTCCTAATTGCTGTTTTGAACTCCTTGTATTATGCTTTAATTAAATTGCTTTATTATCTTGGAATATTACAGTAGGGTTGATGGTGTTTGAAGAAGGCATATTTTCTTGTTGTTCATGTTTATGCCTTTGCACTGGGATCTAAGAATCTTGAGCTACAACATCTGTGGTTTTGTTGGTGTAGATATTATGTCTCCACATTGAAGGGTAGGTGTTCAGTTCTTTGATTGCTGTTACCCCAATCTGACAAGTTGCAGACTGGAAGAACTATACTTATTTTTCAGTCTCAGGACATTTCTGAGTTTTAGGGTGCATACCCCTACTAATCCTAGATCTAAAGTTCTGGTTGGGACTCTGGGTTCAGATGAAAGCTGTCCAAGTTTGGTGTGATGAATTGGAAGTTCAGTGGAATGATAGGTTAGCATGATGGGAGGTACTGATTCTGGAGTTCTCGTGAGTAGGACATGGGGTCTAGCTCCAGTAAACATGGTAGAGGCAGAAATAGGATTATTTTTGTTTTGGTCAAGAATGTCAAGTATTTCAACAGGCGTGGAAGTTGGCTAAGAGGCAGGGCTGTTACTGGTAGACAGTATGTCTAAAGGTATCCTGAATATACCACAATGGAGGAAGGGAAGGTGGATACAGATAGGGTACTTCAGTCCCAGCCAAGTGAGAAAACTATAGGATCCCTGGTTCAGAGATGTTTCTCAGTTTGGCAAAAGTCACAATAAAGGGAGATGGAATTGGAGGAATGACTGTAAGGGGTATAGAAAATAACTTAAGTATGAGATTTTACCAAAATCTCAAAATACCTGAACCTCAGTTTCCATGATTTTAAGTAAGAATACAGATATTAGGACATAGATCTCCTGGTGGTTGTGAAAAATTAAAGAATGGACAGAGTAGTTATATGATCATGGTAAACATGATTTGAGCTCTTTTTTTTATCAAAATGTTAGGGCAATCTTGAACTGAACAGAGGCTAGAAGCATGTGCTAAAGTGGAACAAAAAAAGACTTAAAATAACAATTTAAATATAAATTTATTAATTAAAAGTGAGCCCCAAATGAATGGTAGCATGACTGAAGTTGGTGTAAGGCAAATGTTTAATTAAATAAAGATATGAAATCTTATTTTAGATTCTTTGAGATTTTTTTATAAGATTTTAAGTGGAACCAATTCTCCCACCCAAAGTAGATTTTTATTCATTTCATTGTCAGTAAAAATGACTTTAACTCATCTGAATGCACTTGTGAGATCTATTTGACAGCTTCATCTTCTGATGAAATTGTTTTTATTACATATGCTTTTACCATATAAGTTTTCTTGCTATTGAAAATCAAGACATGCCCTCAAACAATCTAATTTTGTGTTTTATTTTTAATGGATGTTTTAATGTCAATAATTTGTCAAGGAATACAGAGCAGTTTAGAAACCTATTTCAGAGTGACTCATAAAATATCCTTTGTTGCTTATGATACTCTAGTGTTCATTGGTTGATACATACATGGAAATAGCTTGAATATCATAAACTAGTAGTTTCAAAGGGTGGTTTAAGAAAGTCACAATAAATCACAAAAGTAGTAATTTAGAGAGGTACATTTCTAGAATAAAATGAAATATTATGTTTTTAAAAGCAATGCCATTTGCCCTTCTCTAATTTGAAAAAGGAAGCCATTCTATCAGTGGTGTGCAGTGAGGAAACAATTATCCAAAAATGTCTAGGGCCTAACTAGTAGTAGTGCTTAGTTTGTCCTTTTCATAAGTCCGATATATGTCAAAAGGAAGTTTTGGGTTTTAGTTTCATTCAGCAATGTACACTGCAATCTGTGTCAATAACATAATGGGAAAGGGGAATTTTGAAAACTATTCAATAACTATTAAATTTTCTGTCTTAATCAGACACTTGAATTTATGCTTGTATTTTATTAGAAAGAACCAAATGTCCATTATTAAATTAAAGGAGTCTGGGAAGCACAATGCTACCATGCATCATAAATGAGAAGATTAGGAAGAAGTAGTTACAAATGACAGCAAAATCATTTGATAAAGGCTCAACGAATAATTTTATTTTATATTTAACCAAAATTATGAATCGAATAAAGTAAGGATCTTGTGATGGGAACACTTCTGAAGAAGAAAAACAAACCACTATCAGGCACTAGAATTCAACTTTCAAGTACTTGGTCAGAATAGTCTAAGTGACTCCCAAAATGATAAATGTTATGGTTGTTGACTTGGGTGCACACTACACATTTAGGACAGTACCTAGATAATTTGAACTACATCTAATCTAATCTAAAAGCCTCCTTCATGCAGTCTAGGTTCCATAGTAACAAAAGCTCCCATATAAGCTTGCAAAGGTGGGAACAATTACTATCCTTACCCAGCTTTGAGCCACATCAATGACCAAAAAATCAAAATACACATAAAGGCTGCTTCAACACACCCGCCCATCAATAGGACCCTGCAAGCTACAAGTCCCACTTTATTCCCAAACACTCCTAGCCTCCACGACCTTAGAGGAACTCTGAAATACAGGCTGCAACTACACAGAGAGGACCAAGAGGTGAGTGTCCACCCATCCAGCAAGGCACTCCACTCTCTAGATCTCCATGTCTTGGGTGGGCACCTCCCCCACCTCCCTCAGCATCTCTAGCCAGCCAGCAGGCAAGCCTCCTTCAGGGAGGCTGCTCCAACATCCCTACCCCATTGATGCATCCTGGAAGCTATAAGTCTAATTCTGACCCCAAACTCTCCTATCCCCTTTAAGCTCAGAGGAACTCTGAAGCACAGGCTGTGACTACACAGAGACAACAAAGAGAGGAACTCTGACACACAGACTGTGACTGCAGAATGGAACAAGAGAGTAAACCAAGAAAGCAGACTAAGAGAGTGGACCAAGAGAGTGGGCCAAGGGAGAACTCAGCAGCTTCCTGAGACATAGACAGTGACAGTATAGAGCAGACCAAAAAACAAAAAACAAAAAAAAAACAAAAAAAAAAACAGTTCCCAAAGACACAGACAGCAACTATAAGGACCAAGAAGCAAAAACACTGCAGGTTTGGATTGGAGGAAGAGATTTGTAGGCATCAATGCAAGAATTCATGCAGCAACCTAAAAAGGAACATGGTAACACCAGAACCCAGTGGTCATATGGCAGGATTATTTGATCATCCTAACCCAAAAGAAGCAAAAGAAAACATGACGGCTGGGCTTGCTTTGTTGGGGTTTCTGTCCTGCCCAGTTCCCACAGCCTGCAAGTCCAAAAGAAAATCACATAGAGAGTCTATGTTAATGATAAACTGATTGTCCCATTAGCTCAGGCTTCTTATTAACTGTTGTAATATATATTAACCCCTTATTCAAATTATCTATGTTAGCCACATGGCTCAGTACCTTTTTCTGTGGGGCAGATCACATCTTGCTTCTTCCATGATCTGTCTGGGCAGGACTCCCGAAAGAGCTTCCTTCTTCCCAGAATACTCCTGTTCTTATTTCCCCACCTCTACTTCCTGTCTGGTTACTGGACAATCAGTGTTTATTTAAAATGTAATTGACAGAATGCAGAATTGTCCCCCACCATTTCCCCCCCCTTTTTTTAAACAAAGGAAAATATCCATAGTCTATTTGTTGGGAATGTGGGCATAGTTATCCATGCTATTTCCTGCTGGTTGAGGGTGCTGATAATCTTATGGGGACCTAAAGAAAATTTTGAATTATGATCAAGTCCTGACTAGAGTATCTTTTGAGTCTTGATCATGTCAGGCAGCAGTCTTGAACCTGTTCTAGATGTAGAACTCTGACATCTGGGCCATCTGTTCCTACCAGAGATTTCTTATGTGGTCTTCCTTGATAAAATCTAATTTTTCTCAATTCAGAATAAATCCACAGCCTCTCCTTTCCTGTGGAAACAAAAGCAAAATCTCTTCTCCAAAGTAAAATACATTTTGACTTCAATTTTGAACTCAAGTTATTTTCAAAATAACTATCTTGGATTAATTCAGCAGCATTTATAAGCAATTATCTTTTAGCAGCTGTTACTCCTTGCTCAGCATTCAATTGAAAGAGAGAATAATAATATACAGTATCAAGATTCTTTGTGTATTTTCCATTTTTATGTGGTTTTATTTTAACCCCTATTGCTTTTATTTTTACTTTTAACTTTTGGCTTTTTGAGACAGGTTCTCTGTGTATCTGAGTCCTGGAACTCCCTCTGCAGATCAGGCTATCCTTGAACTCACAGAGATCTGCCTGTCTGCCTCCCCAGTGCTGGGATTAAAGGTATGTGCTACCATACCTTGAACTCATAGGGATCTGTCTGTCTCTGCCTCCCAGGCATTGAGATTAAAGGTGTGTACTACCATACCCAACTACTCTTTTTTTCTTTCTTTTCTTATTTTAAGGTCTTTAACTTTTTTTGTTCAAGCCTGCATTTATTATTAACACTTTGTAAATCATTTAGAGGTTTTCTTCTTCTTTGAATCTCTCTTTACTGTATATCTCTCTTTTATGACCACATGAGTCTTTAATTTACCAAGCAATATGGGTAGGATTTAAGCCGTGGCTTTGACAGCTGGATCCAGCCCATTTCTTAGCTTTCTGTGGTTCCATCCTCATGGTGGAGGTACTGACTGTAGTCATATTTATTGCCACAACTCTATGGCATTTCAATGTCCCTACCAGCAAGTAAGCTTCAGCATTCTGCTCACAAACCACATTCAAATGCTCTGTAGTCATGTAAGGTTTTATAGCTAAAGCTGAGTCAGGAAGCCTCTCTTAGATGAGAGTACTTGCTTCCCTTTAGCAAGCAGAGCAGACACGAGAAATTGCTGCTACCAAGAAGCCATGTTTTACTCTATTCTTTTTTGCCCAGAATTACTTCACAAGCTCTGTCAGACTTCATGTGGGTGTAGTTGTCCACATCGGTGCCATTCTGTAACATGAGGGCCTGCTTATTGGGGTTTATGTCCTGCCGAGACCACGGAAGAAGCAGGATGTGACCTGATTCACTGCAAAAGGTACTGAGCCATGTGGCTAACATAGATAAGAATAATGGGTTAATATATGTTATAAGAGCTAATACAAAGCCTGAGCTAATGGGACAATCAGTTTATAATCTTATGGAGATCTCTGTGTGATTTTCTTTGTGGACTTACTGGCTGTGGGAACTGGGCAGGACATAAACCTTAATAAGCAGGCCTTCATGTTACATAATATTTAACAAATAGACTTCAAAATAAAAGCAATCAAAAAAGATGGACAAGGACACTTTATACTCACTACAGGACGAAGAGTCAATTCTGAACATTTATGACCAAATACAAGAGCACCCACATAAGTAAAAGAAACATTACTAAAACTTAAATTACACATGAAACCCCACACACTCATAGTAGGAGACTTCAACACCACACTCTTCCCAATAGACAAGTCAACTAGATAGAAATTTAACAGAAGGACCTGATCTTTTGGCGCCAGGGGAGCCAACATTGGGGTGAGTGTCTGACCCC
>NC_022026.1:36708670-36722579 GCF_000317375.1 Microtus ochrogaster | reverse complement strand
TAAGGTGAGCATCTAAACTGCCTAGGCTCCCACAAAGCCAGTACGTGCAGTAGGATCAAAAAGCCATTGCCGTTGTTCTTGAGTTCTCGGTAGTCCTCATATCTTGGGGTAAAACTAACCAAATAAGTTAAAGACCTGTTTGATAAGAACTTGAAGTCTTTGATGAAAGAAATTGAAGAAAATGCCAGAAGATGAAAAAGTCTCCCATGATCTTGGATAGGTAGGACCAACATAATAAAATAGGCAATCCTACCAAAAGCAATCTGTAGATTCAATTCAATCCCCATAAAAATACAACACAATTCTTCAGAGACCTTAAAGAATAACAATCAACTGCATATGGAAAAACAGAAATCCCAGGATAGAAAACATCCTGGACAATAAAGGAACTTCCATATGCATCATCATTCCTGACATCAAGATCTATTACAGAGCTACAGAATTGTACACAGCTTGGTATTGGCATAAAAACAGACAGGTTGACCAATGGAATTGAATCAAAGACACAGATAATACTCCACACACCTATGAACACCTGATTTTTGACAAAGAAGCTAAAATTATACAATTGAAAAGAAAGTATCTTCAACAAATGGTGCTGGCATAACTGGATGTCAACATGTAGAAGAATGAATATAGATCCATATCTGTCCCCAGGGACAAAATTCAAGTCCAAATGGATTAAAGACCTCTCAATATAAATCTGATCACACTGAACTTAATAGGAGAGAAAGTGGGAAGTAACATTCAATGTATGGACATAGAAGACCACTTCCTAAATGTGCCCCAGTAGCACAGACACTGAGAACAACAATAAATAAATTGTTCCTTATGAAACTATGGAACTTTTGTAAAGCAAAGGACATGGTCAATAGGACAAAAAAGGCAGCCTACAGAATTGGAAAAGATTGTCACCAACCTCACATCAGATAGAGGACTGATCTCCAAAATATACAAAGAACTCAAAAAATTAAACATCAAAATTCCAAATAATCCAGTTAAAAATGTGGTACAGATCTAAATAGAGAATTCTCAACAGAAGAATCTGAAATAGCCAAAAGACACTTAAGAAAAGGTTCAACATTCTTAGCCATCAGGGAAATGCAAATCAAAATGACTCTGAGATACTGTCTTACACGTGTCAGAATGGCTGAGATTGAAAACACCAGTGATAACTTATGCTAAAGAGGATGTGGTGTAAGGGGTACACTCCTCTATTGCTGGTTGGATTGCAAACTTGTACCGCAACTTTGGAAAGCAGTATGGCAGTTTCTCAGATAATTGGGAATCAGCCTATCTCAGGACCTAGCAATACCACTTTTGTACATACTCCAAGGATACTTGTTCGACTATGTTCATAGCAGCATTATTTGTATTAGCAGACCTGGAAACAACATAGATGTCTCTCGACCAAAGAAAATGGGATACCTTTACACTAAGGAGTACTACTCAGTGGTAAACAATGACATCTTGAAATTTACATGCAAATGGATGGAAGTAGAAAAAACGATCCTGAGTCTGGTAACCCAGACTCAGAAAGATGAAAATAGTATGTACTCACTCATAAGTGGATACTAGCTATAAATCAAAGATAATGAACCTACAGTCCATGACCCTAGGAAGTTAAGTAACAAGGTGAACCCTATGAGAAACATACATAGGTCTCCTTGGGAAAGTGAAATTGAGAAGGTCTTCTGACAAAATTGGGAACATAGGTTTGGGGGGAGAATGGAGGATGAAAGAGGAGGAGGCAGAGAGAAGGGGAGGAGGAGAACTTGAGGGAATGGGGTATTAAGATGGGGGAAGGGCTGAGATAAGAGCAAGGAGAAAGTTATTTTGATTGAAGGAGCCATTATGGCACCAGCAAGAAACCTGGAACTAGAAAAATTCCCAGTAATCCACAAGGATGACCTCAGCTATGACCCTAAGCAATAGTGGAAAGGGTGCCTGAACAGGCCTTGCCAGATTGACGACTGTCTTAAATGTCAAATTATAGACCCTTAATCCAATAACTGATGGAGACAGGGGCGAAGACCCATAGTGGAACACTGGGCTGAGCTTCCAAAGTTCAGTTGAAGAGTAGGAGGAGTGAGAATATTAGCAAAGAGGTCAAGACCATGATGGGGATACCCACTGAAACAGCAGCTTACCTGAGCTAATAGGAGTTCACCAATTCTGGCTGGACAGCAGGAAGCAGCATAGGACCAAGATAGACCCTGTGAATGTGAGTGAAAGTTGTATGGACCACAGGTAGTGAAAGCAGTATTTCTCCCTGCTGCTTGTACTGGCATTTTTGAACCCATTTTCTTTAGATGGATACCTTGGCCAGTCTGGATATAGTGGGGAGGGTCTTGGTTCTTCCTGAGAGCAATGTGCCTTGCCCTTTCTGGGTAGTGGATGGGGGTGGGTGGGGGAAGGTGAAGGGGAGGAGGGGAGGAAGTGGGAACTAGGATTGGTATGTAAAATGAAAAAAATATAGTTTGTTTCCTTTTTTAAAGAAAAAAGAAAAAATTCTAGTATAGCCACATTGCGTCTTATTTGACATAACGAATTTAATTTCCTGTCTTTTTTTCTCTTGGATTGCATGCTCTTATTAAACAAGATTGTCCATATATATATATATATTGTGTGTGTGTGTGTGTGTGTGTGTGTGTGTGTGTGTGTGTATGGAGATCTGTTTACATGAAGTAATAGAGTTCTTCATTTTTGTCAAAAAAACAGTGATTATCCTTGCCTTTAATGAAATGGAACAGTCACTAGTAATCATAATAGTTACAGGCTTTTCCTATAGTTTATTATAACTTTAATGATTCTTTGGTATACACAAGGGGAATGCAGTCTATTGATTACCATTTCTTGGTATTTTTACTATTACTTTGTAAGGTATATATAATTCACTTAAGAAAGGATAGCATACATCATTCACTCTTAAAGTGACTAATTTGATCAACCACTTCAGAACCCTGGGCCAATTACAATTTGAGTTCTGGATCAAATACTTTTAGTAATTCAAACAGAGGCACCTATAATATATATGTTTTTCTATGTCCTAACAATGAGCCACATCCCCACTGGAAAATTTCAGTCCCTGAAGGTGAGGAAGATGTTAAGTTTTTGTGCCCATTCATTCAGAAAACAGTGTTGATTAGTGTAGACTTAAAGTACACAGGATTGTTTTTCATAGGTCTAAATAGTTTAACACTGAATAGTAGTTTAGGATTAATTCTGAATTGGATTTGGTTTGAAGAAATTACTAAATCCAATGTCTCTATTTCTTATTATCCTTTTGTCTTTCTTTTTTAAAGATTTTTCTTTTTTATTTCTATATTTTTTATTTTTTTATTATTTTAGATATTATAATATAGTTATATCCCTTCTTACTTCCCTCCCTCTAGATCCTCAACACGCAATATAATAATCTTTTATCTATGTTATTCCTTATATTCTGTGTTCTTTTTCTGTGTTTAAAATATATATACCTTGTGTATTTGGTTTTGAAATTGTACTTTATCTTGCAATCTTGACATTTTATCTTCTTAATTCATTCTATTTGTAATGTTTTCCTTTGAATTTTCTTGTTGTATTATTAGTTTTTTTTTTTTTATTTATTTATTTTTTTGGATTTTTTCGAGACAGGGTTTCTCTGTAGTTTTTGGTGCCTGTCCTGGAACTAGCTCTTGTAGACCAGGCTGGCCTCGAACTCACAGAGATCCACCTGCCTCTGCCTCCCGAGTGCTGGGATTAAAGGCGTGCGCCACCACCGCCCGGCTTTTATTTTATTTTCTTTTTTTAACGTTTATTTTTTTAAACAATCTTATTTTACATACCAACCCCAGTTTCCTCTCCCTCATCTCCTCCAGCTACCTCTACCCCACCCCCATCCACTCCTCAGAGAGGGTGAGGCCTCCCAACTGGAGTTAATAAAGTCTGTCACATCACTTGAGTCAGGCTCAAGGACCTCCCCTTTGTTTCTAAACTGAGCAAGGAACCCCTCAATAGGAAATGGACTCCAAAGAGCCAGTTCATGCATTATTGGTAAATACTGGTTCTTCTGCTAGTGGTGTCACAAACTGCCCAAGTCACACAACTATCACCCAAATTCAGAGGGCCCTGTTTTGTATTATGCAGGTTCCCCAGCTGTCAGTCTGGAGTCAATTAGCTCCCACCAGCTCATGTTAGCTGTTTCTGTGGGGTTTCTCACCTTGATCTTGACCCCTTTGCTAATAATATTGCACCTCCCTCCATATAATTGGACTACAAGAGTTCAGGTCAGTACTTTACAGTAGATCTCTACCTCTCCTTCTATCAGTTACCGGATGAAGGTTCTTTGATGGTAGTTTAGGTGGTCATCAATCTAATTACAGCAGAAGTACAGTTAGGTACCATTTGCACCATTAGATTTTTAGCTGTACTCATCATTGTGGATTCCTGGGAATTTTCCTACTGCTTGGTTTCTCACTAACCCCATAATGACTCCCCGTTTCAAAGTATCTCTTTCCCTTGCACTCTCTCTCTATCCTTTAACAAAGTTGATCTTCCTGATGCCTCATGTTCTCCTCTACACTCTCCTTCTCCCTTTCCAATTAGCTACCACCCTTTCCTTTCCCTCTAGTCTACAAATTTACTAAGGAGAACTTGTTTGCTTCCCCTTCCCAGGGGAATCTATGTATGTCTCTCTTACGGTTTTCCTTGTTTCTTATCTTCTCTGGGATTGTGAACTGTAGGCTCGTTATTTTTTGTTTCATGTCCAATATCCATTTGTCCTCCTAGGTCTGGTTTACTTCACTTAGGATTTTTTTTTCTAGTTCCATTATTTGCCTGCAAATTTCAAGGTGTCATTTATCACTGAGTAGTACTCTTTTGCATAAATGTACCAAATTTTCTTTATCCATTTTTCAGTTTAGGGACATTTAGGCTGTTTCCAGGTCCTAGCTATTACGAATAATGCTGCTATGAACATTGTTGAGCAAATGTCTTTGTAGTATAAGTGTGCATCATTTGGGTATGTGCCCAAGAGTGATATTTTTGGGTCTTTAGGTAGTTTGATTCCAAATTTTCTTAGAAAGCACAATACTGATTTCCAAATTGGCCGCATAAGTTTGCACTCCTACCAGCGATGGAAGAGTGTTCCCCTTAGTCCACATCCTTTCTACCATAAACTTTCATTAATGTTTTGGATCTTAGCCATTCTGACAGGTATAAGATGGTAGCCAAAAATAGTATCAATTTTTAATTCCCTGATAGCTAAGGATGTTGACCAGTTCTTTAGGTGCCTTTCAGACATTTGTGACTTCTCTTTTTAGATCTGTACAGCATTTTAATTGGATTATTTAATATTTTGCTATCTAGTTTTTTGAGTTCTTTATATATTTTGGAGATCAGCCATCTGTCAGATGTGGGGTTTGTGAAGATTTTTTTTCCCACTCTGTAGGTTGTTGGTTTGTTTTTGTTGACCATGTCCTTTGCCTTAGAGAAGCTTCTCAGTTTCAGGAGGTCCAATTATTCATTGTCGATCTCAATATCTGTTCAAATAATGTTGTATTTAAGAGTTGGTCTCCTGGGCAAATGCATTAAGGTGACTTTCCAGCTTCTTTTCTATGAGGTTCAGTGTGGCTGGATAGTTCTTGAGGCATTTTATTCATTTGTACTTGTGTTTTGTGCTTGGGAATAGATATGGATCTCTTTGCATTTTTCTATGTGTTGACATACAATTATGTCAGCATCATTTGTTTAAGATGCATTCTTTTTTCCATTGTATAATTTTAGCTTCTTTTTCAAAACTCAGGTGATCATAGGTTCGTGAACTAGTATTAGGGTCTTTGATTTAATTCAGTTGATCCACCTGTCTGTTTTTGTGCAATTACAAAGCTCTTTTCATTACTATGCCTCAATACTAGAGCTAGAAGTCAGGGATGGTGATGCCTCTGGAAGTTCCTGTATTGTATTTTGTTGACTGTCCTAGGCTTTTTGTTTTTCTATATGAAGTTGAGTACTGTTCTTTCAAGGTCTGTGCAGAACTGTGTTTGGATTTTGATGAGAATTGTATTGAATCTGCAGATTACTTTTGGTAACATTGCCATTTTTTATTATGTTTATCCTACCTATTCAAGAGCAAGAGAGATCTTTCCATTTTCTGGTATCTTCTTCAGTTTCTTTCTTCAAGGACTTAAAGTTCTTGTCAAACAGGTCTTTCACTTCTTTGGTTAGTGTTACCCCAAAATATTTTATGTTTTTTTGTGGCTATTTTGAAGGGCGATATTTCTCTGATTTCTTTCTCAGCCCATTTATCATCTGTATATATGAGAGCTACTGATGTTTTAGAGTTAATCTTGTATCTTACTACATAACTGATGGTGTTTATCAGCTTATCAGTTCCCCGGTAGAATTTTTGGATCACTTATGTAAACTATCATACCATCTGCAAATGGTGAAAGTTTAATTTCTTTCTTTCCAACTTGTATCCCCTTGAACACCTTTTGCTTGTTATTGCTCTAACTAGAACCTTGAGTATTATATTAAATAGAAATGGACAGAGTGGACAGCCTTGTCTTGTTCTTAATTTTAGAGGAATTACTTTAAGTTCCTCTCCATTTAATTTAATGTTAGCTCTTGGTTTGCTGTATATTGCCTTTATTATGTTTAAGTATGCTCCTTGTATCCCTGATCTCTCCAAGACATTTAGTTACCATGAAGGGGTGCTAGATTTTCTCAGAGTACTTTTCTGCATCTAATGAGATAATCATGGTGTTGTCTTTCTTTAAGTTTGTTTATATGGGGGATTATTACATTGATGGATTTTTGTATGTTGAACTTCCCTGCATCTTTGGGATGGAGCCTACGTGATCATGGTAGATGACTTTTGTGATGTGTTATTTGTTTTGGTTTGCCAGTATTTTATTAAGTATTTTTACATCAGTGTTCATGGGAGACACTGGTCTGTAGTTTTCTTTCTTAGTTGAGTCTTTGAGTGGTTTGGGTACCAGGGTAACTCTTTCTTTGTGATGGCAATAATGTTCTTTTTGTTTCTATTGTGTGGAATTATTTGAGGAGTATTGGCATTAGCTCGTCTTTGATATTCTGGTAGAATTTTGCAGTGAAACCATCTGGTCGTAGCCTTTTGTTGTTGTTGTTGGGAGACTTTTGATGACTACCTCTATTGCTTTAAGGATTATAGGTCTATTTAAATTGGTCATCTGCTCTTGATTTAATTTTGGTATGTGATACCTATCCAGAAAATTGTTCAATTCCTTTCAGCTTTCCAATTTTGTGGAGTACTGGTTTATGAAGTTTGACATGATAAATCATTGAACTTCCTCTGTGTCTGTTGTTATGTCCCTCTTTTCATTTCTAATTTTGTTAATTTGGATGTTCTCTCTCTGGCTTTTGCTTAGTTTGGATAAGGGGTTTGTCTATCTCATATATTCTCAAGAAACCAACACTTAGTCCAAGTGATTCTTTTTTATTGCTTCCTTTGTTTCCATTTTATTGATTTCAGCATTCAATCTGATTATTTTCTGGCATCTACTTCTCCTGGATAAGTTTGACTTTTTTTGTTCTAGAGTTTCCAGGTGTGCTGTTAATTCACTAGTGTAAGATTTCTCTAGGTTCTTTATGTAGGCACTTAGTGCTATGAATTTGCCTCTTAGCAGTGCTTTCGAACTGTCCCATAAATTTGGGTATGTTGTGGATTTTTTCCATTGAATTCTAGGAAGTCTTTAATTTCTTTATTCTATCCTTGATGAAGTGATGGTTCAGTTGAGCATTGTTTAATTTCTGTTCACTTACACATTTTATGCATAGTGTTATTCTTAAATTCTAATGTTATGTCATGGTTATTCAAAAAGATTTAGGGATTATTCCATTTTTTTCTGTAACTGTTCAGGTTTGCTTTGTTACCAAGTATGTGATCAAGTTTTAGAAGGTTTTATGAGGTGCTGAGAAGAAGGAATGTTCTTTTATGTTTGCGTGGATTGTTCTATAGATGCCTATTAAGTCCATTAGAGTCATAACATCTGTTAGTTCTCTTATTTCTCTGTTCATGTTTGTCTGACTAACCTGACCAGTGGTAAGAGGGGGAGTGTTTAAGTCTCCCACTATTAGTATGTGTGCGGGTTAATGTATGATTTAAGCTTATATATGGGGCATAGATGTTCAGTATTGAGACATCATCTTGTTAGTGTTTCCCTGTGGCAAATATGAAATGTCCTTCCTCATTTCTTTTGGTTAATTTTAGTTTGAAGTCTATTTTGTTATATATTTGGATAGTTACACAAACTTGTTTCTAAGGTCCATTTGATTAAAAAAACTTTTTCCAACCCTTTACACTGACGTAATGTCTGTCTTTGAAGTCGAGGTGTGTTACTTATATACAGCAAAAGGATAGATATTGTTTTCATATTCATATGTTAGCCTGGGTCTTTTATATAGATGAATTGAGTCCATTTATATTAAAAGATGTTAATAACCGGTGACTGTTAGTACCTGCTATGTTTGGTTTTGTTGATGGTGGTGGTATTGTGTGGGTTTTTTCCTTCCATGAGTTTTGCTGGTATGGGAATATCTATTGCCTGTGCTTTTGTGGGGGTGGCTAGTGTTTCTATCTTTTTTATTAAATTCCACTCTCAAATCATGGATTGTCATAATCATTTCCGTCTACCATAAGTTTGCTTTTTTTTCTTTTCAAGTTTACTCAGTTATTTATTCTCGTTAAATTTTTTTCCTTAATTTTTGTTGAGATGTTTTCATTTTGTGCTTGTTTAATTTTCATTTTGACTTTGTTTGATTTGGTTTAGTTTGATTTTTCATCTGTGAAATAGCTCTAGCCATTCTGAAATTCACTTTGTAGAATAGATTAGCCTCAAATTCACAGAGATCTTCATGCTTATGCCTCCCAAGTGCTAGAATTTGAAGAATTACTTCTGGACAGAATAGGATTTCAGATACACAATAGGAAAGATTCAGACATAAAAGACCTCTAAACGAGACACCGTATGTTTAAAAAATTTACATAGGCTTGGGAGAGAGAAGAAAAAGAATAGAGAGACAGTAAATGTAATATATAAAAGTACAGACATAGACTAAAGGAGTAAATATAATCAAATAAATATTAAACTTTTAGAAAAAGTAGTAGAATAAGAAAAATAAGCCATATAAAGATGGAATATATAGAGAGAGTCTGGATTATGTCTATTATTGTGTTTTCTTTGAATTTTTTGACTGTGAAGGAGCTAAGTACAGAGAGACATTTCATTGTATGGGCAGCTAAGCTAAACCAACCTATATATTTTAAAGGTATCTTGATTTCAAAATATGGGTCTAAGGATTTGTTGCTTTGGAAAAGTGGTTGTTTCAACAGAAGATGAGAAACTGTGGATTAATTCCAGACTAATGTGGTTTGATGGACCAAACCCACCAGAAGGTCACCATAAACACCTCCCAAAATACTTTGCCCAATAACAGCAGGAAGTAGTTTATAGAGAACTACACCCAAATTCTCTATATGATTGTTTATAAATGTTTCTTTACATTTAAAGGGAGACATGCTATAGAGGTTTGTATTGGTATGGATCTTTATAAAAATTTAGGGTCAACTTTATAATATGTATATTTCTGCTCTTGGTTAAGATGTGCAATATGTAATTAAGAAACATAGGTAAATAGATAGTGATATTCATCCATAATAGCAAAACATATAGTCATGTTAGTTAGGTTTGCTAGATATATAGAGATAAATTTCAGTTAGCTAGACAATCTTCAAATTTTTCAGAAACCTTCAGAATATGGTATTTATAACTTTTAAGAATTTAGGACTTTTTTGACAATGAGACACATCTGCTCCTGTCAGCACCAATTACTTCAAGAGGAAGATGGGCATCAAAGAGGCTCCTTATGGAGTCTGTTAGCTATTTGGGCAAGAAACTGCTCTTGCCTGAATTGCTTGACTGGACTTGCAGAACCCAGAGACAAATGACTGATGAAGTTGCCTAAAGAAGGTGAGACAGTACCTTGGGATTCCTGCTTCATGAAAGAATCTGACAAACATTCTGCAGAACATAGAAGAAAGCAAATTATGGACTTTCCCATTACATGGAAAAACAGATCTTCAAATTTCCTGCTTCATGGAAAAGTCTGCCAGATACTATGAACCTATAGGCTGAAGATGGATACTCCAACAATAAAGAAGAACTTTGGATGACTGTACAGGCAGCAAGTTTTCTCTGTCAATTCTAGAGTTTTGTAAGTTGCTTATAATGCACTTCCTGTTTACTTAGGTAATATAATCTTTCTTGAGTCTTTGATGGAGTTGAAGATTTGATTGTTGTAGTTTTTCTTAGTTACCATAAAAGATAAAGTAGATATAAATATTATAACTGTAATTCTTGTTTGGTACATGTTTTGTTATATGTAATTTTACTATGTTAAAATTAAAACTTTCCTTTTTATTTACACAGAAAGTGGGAGGTGATATGGGATTCCCCTTTGTATGCTGTGATTACCATTGATTAATTAATAAAACTGCTTTGGATCTATAGATGGTCAGAACATAGTTAGACAGGGAAAACTAAACTGAATCTTGGGAGATAGAAGGCAGAGTTGGGAGAAGCCATGTAGCCATAACTGGAACCCTGCCAGTTAACGACAAGCCTCATGGTAAAGTATAAAATAAGAGAAATGGATTAATTTGAGATGTAAGAGCTACCCAATAAGAAGCTTGAGCTAACAGGCCAAACAGTGAATTAATACAGTTGCTTTGTGATTATTTCAAGCCTGAGCAGCCTACTATAATACTTGATTAAGGAAATGTCAGAGATGAAGGGCTTGGAGGGTGTATAAGCTTGTGTGTGTTTTCTCGCTGTATTTCTCTTTCTTTCTTTCTGTCTCTGTCCCTGTTTTCTCTGTCTGTCTATCTCTCTGTCTTTCTCACTGTGTAACAGGGAGAGTGAGTATATATAGGTATGATGAGGCAATTCCCTTATTCTGTTAACATGATATTCCTTCCTTGCCATTATGAATTTTCTCTCTACAAATACAAACACTAAACTCCTTTTTTTTTTGCTTTTGGTCATTGTATTTTATCACAGCAAAAGAAAAGCAAACCTACACAAGGATGATAACCAACCATGCATATTTACTCATGGATAAAATTCTGACTTAAGGAAGATATTCAGTTATATTAATAGTGTGTTTTTATCTTTCTTAGCATAAGATACCTAACTCTGAGATAGTTCTTGGAAATTTTAACTTCTAGTGTATACTATCTGTATAGTCTCTTCTTTTTCAGCATGGGTGGAAGCTGAGTTTGCCATGATATTGTTGTCTTGGTTATGTTATATGTCATGTGTCTCAAACTATTTACCTTAAAACAGGAACACAAGATTAATCTGATTTAATTCCATGATGACTGTCACTTTGGACTCAGAGTTCAGAGTAAGGAAGTCAGAAATTAGAAACATGATAACAATATGGTGAGTTGTTTATGGCATGAAGATGGAAGGTTTCACATGGCAAAGAATGTAGTTAACCTGTAACTGATAGTGACCTTGACTGATAACCAATAAAGAAATGGATACATCAATTCAACAATCACAAGAAACCAAGCTGTTCTTAGAAGAATTAACTCGCTAGGACACTCTGCCTCATGGCCTCTAGGTAGAACTCTGCATGAACAATACTTTGATAGTAGCCTTGTGATAATGAAACAAGAACAAAAAACCTGGTCACAGCCACTGGATACTTTATACACAAAATCTTGGAGATAATAACTCATACTTTTCAGTTGTAAAACTTGTGAAAATTTATCATGTAGACATAGAAAACTCATATAAAGTATAGTGTTGTAATTATATATATATATATATATATATATATATATATATTAAAAGTCTACTATATATAAGAAGAATGATTAGATATCCAAGTGTTCAGATTTTGCTCAGTTTGGGCTAAGCTTTATGTGACAGTGGTGTAATGGGATGTTTTAAGTCATATTGTTCTATTAATTTCTTCACAAAAGTGACATCAGAAACATTTTTTTTAATTTCCAAGAATATTTTTGCTCTCTTCTTGAATAAATTTCTAATGTGCTAGTCTTTAATCCATTTGATTTCCAGAGTCTCTGTTATTCATCTCTGTCATTCTCTGTGCTTTAGAAGCCTGACTCCAAGTAACTATCTCCTTGTAACTCCTACTACCTAACTTTCACGAATTTCTTTTAGTGAAAGTAAACAATTATTGAGATATTCAGGTAGTAAATAAGAGAAGCAAGGAGAGAGAAGGAAAGCCTTTTGTTCACTAACCTTCCAAGTTCTAGTCTTTTGTTATTTGTATTATTTCCTATAGACTTAAAGCTGCTACCAATGTCATACTCTTACTTTGACTTGGATGTCCCTGTATATGCCTTTTGTTCCTTCAACCCTGTTGATGCACATGTATGTTGTAGTTTTATTAAAGAGTCTTATTTCAACCATATAGAAGAATTGGGTTCCATATCAAGATGCTGAATGAAACACCATCCAGGTTTTTGAGGTGTACTTTAAAATAGTAAATTTGGGAAAGATAAAACAAACAACATCCACCTAATTTCTGCTTTCCTTTGATAGATGGGTCTTCAGAGAAATGATGCATTATTATCTGCTACCATGTGGGCCATTTCTAGTCCACACCAGGCTACCATTTTGGCATGTGGTATATACACTGAATAACGCTCAGAGGCCATTTAAAAAAGACATTTAGCTTTTTAAAGTAATTTGTAGTTTCCAAAGTAGACTTTGAAATTAATTAAAGTACAGGAAAAAATATGCCATTTATTTGGGTCACCCATGGGAACACAGGATAGCTTTGGGATGATCAAAGACACCAGGTTAAACTTCATAAATGAAATAACATTTTACATTTTAGTTATATTCTATATTTCTCTTTCAAAATTGTCACACATGTCTATTCCTTCAGGTATATGAGCAGATAGTGGCAAGCAAAAAATTTATTACATGTTTATAAGCAAGTTTATTCTATGAAAAAATTTCTTTTCAGAACTGAGATGTATATTCACTTAATAAATCAGAAGCAATTACCAAACATCAACATATCACAAATAAGTTTTGAAATAACAATACATAGAAGTTTCCTAAGAGGAAGTTGGAGGTCTTGGATGTTGCAAAAAAATAGAGAGATGATTCTTCTTTAGCACAATGTATGCAGTCACTGTTCTTATAATTGGTTTAACTTATTTAGTACTTAATGTTTAATAAATGTATAATACTGGTAAGTTATATTTATTTTCACATATTAAATGGCAGGAATATTTTTCTTGCTTACTTTTAACAATCCCATCTTTTTTTTTTCTTGGTTTTTCGAGACAGGGTTTCTTTGTAGCCTTGGAGCCTGTACTAGAACTAGCTCTTGTAGACCAGGCTGGCCTCGAACTCACAGAGATCCACTTGCCTCTGCCTCCTGAGTACTGGGACCACCACCACCAGCACCCCGTTGCAGTCCCATCTTTTATAATAATCAAAATTTATTGAGGTATCACTTGCTTTTTGTTGGATGGTTACATTTTCCTACCCTTTCATAGACATTTTAAAATTTGACACTCTGAACACTTCCAGTCTATTTAGTTATAGCTTTCGTTGATGTCTAATTTCATATAATGTTCCCTTTAAACTTTTGACTCTATTTGGGGATGGTGCTGCTCATATTAAATACAGAATTTGTTAATACTTCTGTTACCACTCATTTCATCAGTCTATTCCTTGGGGCTTTTAAAAAACTTCCTGCAGAGTTGCTGAGGAATCCCATCTGGACTAGTGAGTGTGTGCTATCCAGGGGCAGATTGTCCCGGAAGAGAGCACAAACCCCCCTCCCCCAGCTCCTTCTGCAGGGCTGTCTTTCTTTTGCACGACCCAGCCCCCCA
>NC_022026.1:36686221-36702609 GCF_000317375.1 Microtus ochrogaster | reverse complement strand
AATTTAGATTATCAAAGTTTGTGCCATATTGTATCTTCTTTTCAACTGCAGAACAGAGAGTGGATCATTATGTATTAAAATTCTTGGACTCTTTCTTAAAGCCTATTTCATCTGAAATGGCCACTTCTTTTATTATACAATATTGTAATTGCGTCCATCATTCTTATGAGATTTGCAAATGTTCACATTTTCTGAAATCAGTAGATATTTTTACCAAAGTATTAAAAAAATAGCTTGGGCTCTCAGAATCTGAACATTGTATACTAACATGAGGGACACAGATCATGGATAAATAATAATGACTTTACAAGAAGGACAAACAAAACCTGAACCTTTTCTATAAGGTTTATATTTGAGAGTTTGTAAGGCTCACTACAACACTTTTTATGGTTTATTGCCAGTGTCTTTAGAGACTTATAGCATTTGGTATAATTTTTATCCTGATTCTTTTTTTAATAATATAAAGAACATCTAAAAATAAAGTGGTGGGATTTGCATCCCAAATGATTTTACAACTATTACATGGGTTAAAATGCTTTAACCCTACATGAAAAAAATCTTAATTCAGTAGTTTACTCTCCAGATTATTTCAAGACCACAGATAGACATTCCTTTGAGTTAATAGCTAATTTTGAGGAAAGAAACACAGTAAAATTTAGCAACAATATGACCACACATTGTACAGAAAGGAAAAAGGTCATGTATTCAAACTGGATAACATCATTTAGATGATATTTTGGAGATTGTATGCCAGATTTTCTATTGTGCATGGATTTTTTTTCAAACTTTAGAACGGATACCACAATAGCCTCATGCTCTTTCTATGAGGACTTTGCATCATTATACCATATTTCCTTATGATAGTTTTATTACAGAGAAAAGTTGGCATGTCAGTTAGTACAAATCATGTTCTTGTTTTCCTATCAATTGCTTTCACATTTTGATCCCAATTTCCACTTCATTCCTATGAATTTCAAATTAGTTGTAAATATGAAAATTTAAGTATTAAGATAAATGTTAGCAGATACTATAGTGATCACTTATTAGCCTCCTTATTAACAAAGGTAACACTAATGATTTTAATTAAGAAATTTAAAAATTCTAGTGGCTCATATAATAGAATGGATTGCCCTTTTAAATTTCAGTGTTAGTAGCATGTATATAACTCTGTTATTCTTTTATGACCTATCATTGGCATGGAATCTTTAAGGTTTCTTTCATAGCCTATCACACTTTTCATAATTTGATAAAATATTCTTGCCATGTAACTTATCAATAGATTTTGAATTAGTTAATTGAATTCTGTAAAAAAATCAAAAATGAAAATATCCACCTCTCATATTATATAGCCTAATTGTACATGCTACTAGCCTATAGTTGTGTTTATATTTCTTGGTACTTAAACACATTTTGTTGAATGAAACAAGATGCTGATATATATCAAATACATATGATTTCTAATATATCTTTTGTTAAATATACTATCAATAATAAGTAATAATCTTTACCACAAGATAATTTTCTAAACTATCAGTTTTTACTACACAAAATGTTAAAGATTCCATTCTAAGTCTGTCATAAATTATTCAATCATTAAAAGACTTTTGGGAATTTCAACTATAACTGAAATTTTGATATTTTGAATATGGTAGACAATGAGTGCTACTGAGAAGCCAAGGACAATGGCAATGGGTTTTTGATCTTACTGCACGTACTGGCTTTGGGGGAGCCTAGCTGGTTTGGATGCTCACCTTCCTAGACTTGGATGGAGGGGGGAGGACCTTGCACAGCCCACAGGGCAGGGAACCCTGACTGCTCTTTGGACTGGAGAGAGAGGAGGAGAGGAGTGGGGGGGGGAGCGAAAAGGGAGGCGGGGAGGAGGCAGAAATTTTTAATTCAAAAAAATTTAAAGAGGGGGCTGGAGAGATGGCTCAGAGGTTAAGAGCACTGCCTGCTCTTCCAAACGTCCTGAGTTCAATTCCCAGCAACCACATGGTGGCTCACAACCATCTGTAATGAGGTCTGGTGCCCTCTTCTGGCCTGCAGGCACAGGCATACACACAGACAGAATGTTGTATACATAATAAATAAATATTAAAAAGATTTAAAGAAAAAATGCTGATAAATTATATTAAAGGCTGTCATGCCTGTTTGTATAAATTCAAAGAGGATGATTATATTTGATTCTATTTTTGTCTAATCTCCTAGATTAGCATAATATTTCTGTATGGCCTTCAGATATAGTGAGACAACCAATAGTGTTGACGAGTCTTCTGGGCACCTACGTGAAAGGTAAGCTGTTAAGAAATTTCTTTATTACAATGAGACTGTAAACTGGGTTTGTTACAAAAATTTCTATGGACATTACTCAATGAAAGATGCCTTTTTAAAAAGTCAATGTTATGCCATGTAGCCTTATAAAGTGGGTTGATATCACCAACTTTCCATGAGTAGCAGCCACAAATACAGACAAAAAAACCCACAATGATATTTTTGTATACAGAATTAGCATCTTTATGGATATAATATCTGACATTAAAAAATGGAATGTTATGTAATTCTGTAATGCACAATACTGTAGTACTTTATACATTCCTGGAAAAGGAGTGTATTTAGTTATGAATACTTTGAAATCCGTGGGAAGGCAGTATTAACATTTTCTGTGGGATAACCTACTGGTTCCATCTGTTAAGGCTCTACTCGGACAATTTTAAAACAGAAAATATATTTGTGTACATGGATATCTGTCAGCATATTATCTGTAATCAAAATCAAACAGAGAAACTGTTGAGAACATAAAATACCCATTTATAGGGGAAAAATATAGATATTCAGTGGGTTACTTTTATCCATTATGAAGGCATATAGAAGTACAAACGTTGCTAGTTTGGGCAGCTGCATATGCTTTATTATTAACTAAGAGTAAAATATGAACATAGTTTCAAAAGGAAACATAAATTCTTTCATAGCTCTTGTGAAATATCCCTATATTGATATTATTACTAATATAAATATACTGTATTAATAAAATCATAAAAAAGAGAGCTAAAAGGAAACTTGATGCATTTTTCTCTGTAAAATAAAAATGCTAGTGATAGAATTGTAGCAATCAGTTTACACACACATATACTTCCTACCATGTACATAATACCAGCTTACATACATGCACAAATATATACATCTTACATATTAGACACTTGCAGTTTTAAATTATTTTTTTTAGTTTTTACTATTATTGACCTTCACTTATTTACTTACTCACTCACTTCTTCATTGCATTTGTCCTAGATTTCAAATCTTAAGTTAAATTATATGGTAAATTAAAACCAGTGGAAGGGGATGATTGCTAAATATTTATGAGTATTTTGACATGGTTGTTTAAAATATAGTTTTGGGTTTATTAATTAAGGTATTATGGAAGAATCAACAGAAATTTCACAAGTTCAATTTTACTCAGTGGTTACCATCTTTTTATACCATTTACCAAAGTGATAAAATGTAGTTTACCAGATTGGCTAATATTTCATTTCATTTCTGTTCCTTGTATGTTTTTTGACATAGTTCTAATGAACAATGTCATGACTGAACATATTGAAACATGAAAGAGATTGATTTGCAATTCTTAATAAGTCAGAAACTAGAAAATAAAGTAAATCAGTTCTCTTGGGCAAATAAGAATTGAAATTTTTTGCCAACAGTGAGAAGACATATGGTAATTTTATTGTAAAACTAGCCAGGATTAACTATGGGCACTATAAAATACTAAATCTTAGTGAGGTTTGTTTATATTTCTAACTGAATTCTTGTTTGGTTGGCAAGAAATATGAAAATGACCTATTTAAATGTTTATCTTCATTGTTTTGTTATTGATGAATTAATTTCCATACCAAATATATAATTTTTTAACACATGATGAAAAGTAAATAAAATAAAATGCCACACATAGGAAAATTTTCTGTTGACAGTTGAGTTGCTGTTAACAATGCCACTCTGAAATATTGACTAACTTATTTAACCATCACAGTTTTTAAAAAATAGTTATCACAAAATATGTCATTCAATGAAGTAGAAGTAGACCTTAAATAACTTAGGAAACTTGTGGAAAATGAAATTGTGATTGAATGATTAGCTAAGATATTACACTCAAGTATGTTGGTTTCTAAAGCATATGTGTTTAACTAATGAATAATTGTCTCAATAGTAAGTATGGCATTTGACTGGCATTATAAATTAAAATATCATTTGATAAATTTACTAAAGTATATCTCTGAGAAAATTTGTAGCACTGTATATTGTGAATTAATACTTTGGTAACATGTTATATTAATGCTAAGTTTGAAGTTGCTTCTTGAATATTTGTATACATACACTATGATTTCTATTTTAATACTTGCCCCATGAGGATTCATGAAGTATTGAGTTTTCATTAATCACTTTTCAGGTAGCTAAACTTAGAAATGCACAGAAAGAAGAATTAACATTTAGAAACACATACTGTGCTTCTTATCCCAGGCTTTATGTTAACTCACTAGGACTTGACCTTATCTCCTATAGTTATTGTTGATATGACTGACTATGGCTATCTTCTTTCTTTGTTACTTCCTAACTCTTATGTACTGTGTACATTATTATCTCCAGATCCCCATGTTATCTTTTTCTCCTTTGTGTTATGCTTTGGAAGATTGACATTATGCATTTTCTTGATAAATTTCAGATTAGGACTACATAAGTGACAAGAAGATTACTTGGACAAAAGAAAGACCACAAGGTTTAGTGATATTTTTTCTTCCTACTTCACTCTGTATTCAACATAGATATTTCAGTAAGAGGCCACATAATCACTCCATTTCAAGATGGCAGTCCCAGTCAACTTCTGTAGTTCACTTCTACTTCTATGACTTTCTTTATCCTTTATTAGCCCAAACATTTTACCTTGTCCCTTCTTATATTGTTCTCATAATCAGTCCACATATTCAGAAATATTTTTAAAAATTTTCCCAGAACACTCCTAGGGAGCTTATAACTTTTAAGCCTGGTGTGGTGGTTTGAATAAGAATGATTTTGATGGATTCATATATTTGAATTCTTTGTTATTGGCACTACTTAAGAGATTAGAAGGCATAACCTTATTGGAGTAGGTGTGGTCAACTAGGAGAAAGTAGATCACTGGGGGTGGACTTTGACATTTCAGAAACTCAAGCAGAGCCCAATGGTTCTTTTCTTTTCCTATTTCCTGTTCATTCATATGTAGAACTTTCAGCTACCTCTCTAATAACATGTCAGCCTGTATACAGTCATGCTCTCTGTCATGATGAGACTGAAATAAACCTCTGAACTGCAAGCAAGCCCAAATTAAGTGCTATATTTTATAAGATTTACAGTGGCCATGGTGTCTTTTCATAGAACATTGACTAAAATACCTAGATATTGATCAATATAATGTACTTGTATCTTCGTTGGTTTGTAAACACTAAGGTTGAAGAAATTCATGGGGCTTATGGAATGTTTTAATGGGTAAAGTGTTACCCACAGAAACCTGATAAACAGTTAATCTCTTTAACACATACAAAGGAGAGGACCAACTCTAAAAATTTAGCCTCTGACTTCCACATGAACTTCATGGAGTGTAAACACATACATATACACTCACACACATGCCATATAATATATACAATAATAAGTAGAACAAATCAGAAATATAGTTCAGAAAAAGCCTACTATCTCAGGTTAAGTTTCTTTGGTTCATATAAGTATGTGTCAGGGATTCATAAATGAAAGGCATATAATCCAGGATATTCCACTATTGGGAGATGGTGGGATACTTAAAGCATAGTGGGGTGTCTTATTTTTGAAGTATACCCCTAAAGGAGATGATAAGATCAAGAATTTTTCTGTATCTCTACCACATCCTAGCTATGTGACTACTTTTCTTCTTATATTCTGTCCATACATAATGACAAGCTCATCTCAAACCCAAAATAGGACAGTTAACTGAGTAAGGATAACTTCAAAACTGATCCAAAATGAGTTTCTTTCTTTGTACATTAATTGTTTCACATTTATTGTTACATCACTGATATATTAATTACTTTTCTATTGTTGCAAAAAAAAAAAAACATGATGACCATGGCAACTTACTGAAGAGTTTACTTGGGCTTATAGTTCTAAAGGGAAAAGTATTCATCATTGCAGGGAGGGATAAAAGCAGGAACATGAAGCTGAAAGATTACATCTTTAACTCCAAAGATGAAACAGAAAGAACAACCAAAACTATATATTCTCAGAACCTGCTTCTAGTGATTTAGTTCCTTTAGAAAGGCTTCACTACTTCCCCCAAACAACAACAACAACTGGAAAATAAGTGTTCAAAATACCCCACCCAATGAAACATACTTACTCAAACCACAAGTGAAAGGAAAACGTAATCCAAGAATATTTCTTGCTAGTATAGCTAAGTAAATATTTATGATCCAAATAATTACTTTACCTGGTACTTCTTTTCTCCATATTGTATCAGCTTTATTCCTTGAAAGTATAAAATATAAGTTTTACCTAACTAAAGAAAAGTATTGCTTGTTTGCAGGTGATATGAGAATGGAGACTCAGTCAAACATTGGGCTTGAATTTTCTTGAAGGAAAATTAGAACTGAATTTTATTAGAACCTCTGAGATTAAACAACCAAAATGATCTTAGTTTTTA
The DNA here is from genome assembly GCF_000317375.1 of Microtus ochrogaster. NCBI lineage: Eukaryota > Metazoa > Chordata > Mammalia > Rodentia > Cricetidae > Microtus > Microtus ochrogaster. Next base: position 36,695,909 of record NC_022026.1, on the reverse strand, counting down.
TAAATTTTCTATCATATTATATGCAGACACAAAGTCATCTGTTTAACTTTTCTCCAGAGTTTACTTGTTATTAATTATCCATCCATACTTGTTTGTAAATTAGCATGTTGAGAGGTCCCATTCAGGTTCTCCACCTGTCATTTCAAGTCTATGAGCTCCCACTAGGTCAGGTCAGCTGTCTCTGTTGTTTTTTCCCATCATGCTTTTGACTCCCCTTGCTCATATAGTCCCTCCTCCCTCTATTCAACTGATCTTCAGGAGCTCTGTCCCGTGGTTGGCTGTGGGTTATTGCATCTGCTTCCATCAGTTACTGGATACAGGTTCTTAATGACAATTAGGATAGTCACCAATCTGATTATATCTCTGTACATCTAGAAAATGTAACTAACATGACTGCAAGATCGGCTAGTATAGAAGACATCTATTAACCTGTATTTCTTAATTATACATTACATTTTTAAATGAGCTGCACAAACATAATACCTAATCAAGAGCAGAAATATACATGTATCAAAATTGACCTTAAATTTGTATCAATAAACCAAGATACATACCAGTCAAAGTATTTATTTTTATAGCATATCCCCCTTTAAATGTAAACAATAATTTAGAGAATTTGAGCATTGTTCTTTATACTACTTCCTGCTGATTGGGAACACTGTTAATCAGGTCTTTCATGGGTTATCCTGTATGGTAGGTCCATCTCAGTCAGCAATCCTGAAGCTGTCATGGATGTTGGACTATCTGTGCCATTGTTTCTGGGGTCTTGTTTAATAAAACCATATTAACTGGTAAGGAATCCATAGCTTTTGTTCCTCTGTGGAAAAAAAGCAAAACCTCTTTTCCAAAGTAACATAGACCACAGTTAGACCACAATTTTGAAGTCAAAATACCTTTAAATTATATATGTTAGTTTAACTTGCCAGTCTTTACAGTGAAATGTCTCTGTGTACTTAGCTCATTCATATTCAAAAATTCAAAAAAACCACAATTATATACATAATCCAGACTCTCTGTGTATTTTATATCTTTACATGGCTTATTTTTCTTTACTCCTTTAATCTGTAACTGTCTGTACTCTGTCTCTTTAATGACTTTCTTTTATTCTTAAAAACTATTTATTTCTTTTTATAACTGTTGATATTGTTTTTCTTCTGTATGTCAAGCCTACATACATTTTTAAACACACTTTGACCTCTTCAGAGGTTTATTTCTGTCTGAATCTGTCTTTATTGTATGTCTGTAATCATTTTTTGACCGGTAGTTCATTTAAAATGATAGGCAGCTTGATCACAGCAGCCCTGGATGCTGGCTTTACCTCTCTCAGCCTTTCAGTATGGAGGAGGTACCTTTATTGCCAGCTCTAAGATCACAGTGTGGAAGCCATCCTCACCACCTCAACTCTGGGAAGCAGTTTGACCATCCTGCCACCAAATAACTTGCAACATTCTGCCCACAAGCTCCAAACAAGAGCTTGGGCTCCTGAAAAAGGCAGAGCTGTTTGTTCAACTAGCATGAACAGTGAAGCATTCTTTTTTTTATCTTATTTTTTTTATTGAGAAAAGGAAAAAAAAGTTTCAGCCTCCTCCCAGCCTCCCATTTCCCTCCCCCTCCTCCCACCCTTCTCCCCCTCCCCCCACTCCTCTCCCCCTCCCTCTCCAGTCCAAAGAGCAGTCAGGGTTCCCTGCCCTGTGGAAAGTCCAAGGTCCTCCCCCCTCCGTCCATGTCTAGGAAGGTGAACATCCAAACTGGCTAGGCTCCCACAAAGCCAGAACATGAAGTAGGATCAAAACCCCGTGCCATTGTCCTTGGCTTCTCATCAGCCCTCATTTTTCGCCATGTTCAGAGAGTCCGGTTTTATCCCATGCTTTTTCAGTAATAGTCCAGCTGGCCTTGGTGAGCTCCCCATAGATGAAGCATTCTTAAAGGAGCTGCTCAGTTTTTGCTGCTACTGCTGAGTCAGGAAGTCTTCTCTTAAAGGAATCGTGCCTCTGCTTGCTTCTAGCAAACAGATTTCACCCAAGAAAATGCTGCTATCATGAATCCATGCTTAACTCTGTTTCTTGTGTTTAGAATTCCTTCCCAAGCTCTCTTAGGGTTTATGTTCGTGTAGTCAGCCCATGTTGGCATGCCGTTTTGTAGGCAGAGATGCTCCTTTGTTCATGGCCACTCACACATAAATAATTACACAGAAACTATATTATAAAAACACTGCTTGGTCTATTAGCTCAGACTTCTAATTAACCAACTCTTACATATTATATTAACCCATTCCTATTATTTTTTATTTTACTTGAGGCTCTGGTTTCCTGTGGGTGTCTTTCTTTCTCAGCAGTTACAAGGCATCTTCCTTACTCTGTCTTCTTTTCTGCTCTATCTCTGCTTGGAAATTCTGCCTTGCTCTATCTTTCCTGTCATAGCCTCAAGCAACTTCTTTGTTAAATAACCAATAAAATCAGCATATGGGCTGGATAGATGGGTCAACTGTTAAAGGCTAGGCTCACAAATAAAATATCAAAGTAGCACATATACAAAAGGATTTCCCACACCAGATATCACAAAATTGAGGCTTTAAATATGGATAGCTATAAAACAACAGAAAATTAAAGGTGTTGGAAAATTAAGGACAGAGAACAGGATCAGTTTAAAGTTTTAATAATAATAATCAAGGAAGGCATAGCTCTTTATATTTGGATTACCAATTTTTCATTATTTTGTTTGTCTTTGTGTTCATATTTTGATTATACAGGTGTTTTTCAGTATTTTGTAGTTTTCATTAGATAGATTTTCATTATTTTGTAGTTTTAATTGCATAGATTTCTTTCAATATTATGTAAACAATAAAATTACTTTTGAATTAATGATAGTTTCCTATCATTAATTCAAAGAACTCCTATGAAATGTAAAAATACTATATAAATGTGATTATATTGTATAGTAGGCTGAATAAAATCTAAATTTTTATGTCTGAATATTACTATGAGCACAAGATAGAGATGGTTGGTAAACAATAACATCAATAGTTATAATTGGCTTAAAGATATTTATGGATAAGTTGATTTGTTCAAATTAAATTAAACAAAAGGAAATTTCAATGCATTCTACATTGTTGGGGTGTTATTTTTTTAATTGCAAAATTTTGTGTTAAATTAAGAAAACAGCATTAAAAAAACCACAAGTAAAAGTTTTCACTTCCACGATCTAGTGATACTTGGAAGGAATAGAGAAACGTGTGAAAAATGAGAAAATGTGCTAGGCATGCAGGTGGCAGAAACATTTTTGAGAATTTCTTGCAGAGAGTCAGGGGAGAGAAAGCTGTGAAACAGGAAGATTGCATTTCTTTCAAATATGCATATTCTGCAGCCCTTAAGCCATTACCTGCAGCTGAGGAGTTCCAATAAAAGTGATTTAAAAACTCATTCTGGCTGCTTCCAGATGCCAGTCCCCTGGGGTTGCCACCACACATTATTTAATATGCGCTTGATGGTTTCAATCTTCTTCCTGATGTCTGATTCAGCTCTTCTATAGGTAGACCCTTCTGTTTGTAACTGACAGGATGTTGCTAATGATTGGATATTAAAAAAAAAAAATCCTACTTGTTTTTGGCATCCAGTTCTTTTACATTATCCAAGATTTATTTTTATTCTCCTTTACATTTGTATATTTATATTTCTTAATTTATACCCAAATCCAAATATGTTGAATATTTTTTAAATGCCACATGACAGAATATTTTTCAAAAGAACAAAGAAGAAGAGAGAAAAGAAAAGAAGACCATGACTCATTTAGTTTACAAAATGAGAATGGTAATTTATGTATATTCTCAACTAAAATTTCTGATACTAATAGTATTAGTTCTAAAATCAGGTAGATTATGTAGTCCTTTAAAATTATTACACTAGTAATATGCATATGACTACAAATATATGGAAGATGTTTCTGATCTTCTTTATGAATCCATTATTTCTAAGGATTAACAGGAAATGATGAGAATGTAGATGCTTCCTGAAATAATACAAATACATACATGAAAAGAGGTAAAATGGAGTTATACTATAGGAGAATGATGTTCTTCGTACTAGACACTAGTAGCTAGCAAATTATAAGCGCAGTTCCAGGAACGGGTTACCTCTTTTGGAGTTGTTGGCAGATGGACAAGTTTCCACAGAGCCCTAAGCATTACAGGTTATCACCAGTGCTCCTGGGTACTTTCTATAACTTGACAGTAAGAACATGTTTCTGAAGATAACATATTCTTTAGTCATAGGACACAGATATTAAGCTGGTACTCATTTTGAGCCTTCATTAGCTGTGAACCCTGTGAACAATGTAATGATAGACCTGATAAGACATACGCACTATGCAATAGTGGTCCCAAAAGCTTGGCAGTAGTAATAAATCTCTTTTAAAAATTGTATTTAAGCCCTACTTCATGAGATAAAACCCATTACTGGCACCATTATTGGGGCTCCAAAACCTTATAAATACACATATCATAGAACTTAGGAGGGAACCTACTACTTTTATAAGCTGCTAAATGGAAAGACTGTTAAACCAATTTCTAATGAGATACTTATATCCATAGATTAAGGCATACATCAATCCTCATCAGCAACACTGCTGCAGAAGTTGTTGACAAATGCAAAGAGCCACAATTTACCAAGGTGCAGAGAATAAGTAAATATAGAAATTCAGTCCAAAGGGAAAATATATATTGCACTATATCTGTCAAAGGCTCAGGGATCATTTTAGAGCCCCAAATCATGGATGGCTACAAGTAAAAGAGTCTCTTCTGGACACAGCATGGTGGTTGCAGATATAATTTTAAATGGTTTACGACAGCATACAGAAGACCTATACAAACCAATGACTGACAAATTCTCTAGCTGGAGAGGGGATTTTAGCACCAAGTTGTACCAACCCTAGTGGAGATGCTATTGGCAATTGTTAGTTGTTAGGAAAAATAGGGTCAGTTTTCTCTAAGAGAATAGCCTCTAAATTAGTTAACTACCCTCCACTAGAAGGAGAATTAACCAAGCAATTTGAGCAGGACAAATTTATCTTTGTGGGAAAAAAGATAAGAAATTGGGTGGGAAGTGAAGGGAGATTAGATGTAGGAAGAGTTACAAGAGGTAACATGAATACAATCAAACTTTATTGTATGAAATTCTCAAAGAACTAATAAAACAGAAAAAAGTGCCATTAGCATGTCATTCTTCTCATATTGATTATTGGGAGGTGAGAGATCAAATGTACCCTGTGTTCTCATATGGCCTGATGGATCAAAGATACTCATTTGATATGTTAGATGCATAAATAAACAGTTCTGGTGAAATTTTCCTTCTTGCATGATTTATACTTATCACAAAGAGTTTCACACCTGAAATATAATCATGATGACTATGCCACTTCACAGTTCCCATCAAAGTGGTCACCTTTTCAAATTTTGGCAGATGTCAATGAACATACATACACAAGGATCCCTCTTCTTTTTCAGCCTAAGTGCTCACATTTCAGTCTCTTCAGTGATTCACAACTTCCTGTCAACTACATTTTTCTAAGCTACATTTTTAAAAATCTTAATTTTTGTGTGCATTTCTGTTGGGCATTGCACAAATGCATATAATAAGGAAAACCAGGTGCACAGCTTTCTTCCAATGTGCTTTTGCTTTACCAAATGCCCTTTAAAAAATTTCTATGCATCTGTGATGAGAGGCATATCTATAAAGCTCCATGATTTTAGGAAAGAAAAATAACCCCTACTTTTTTGGTTGAGTAGTACCTAAAAGCTCCGTTTTTAAAAATCATCCTTTACCTATGATTATATTCTGTTTAGCATTATCATATATCTTCACAAATGTATCATATATGCAATTTAGTTGGTGTTCTCTTTTAGGTTTCTTTTACCCCTATTTGGATATGAAGTGACACCCTTGCTTTTATATGCAGTGCCTTAAAAATCAATGAATCTACCCTCTATGTCTTGTGAGGAAAGTCAACTTTTATATTCTATGAGTTAAGAATAGATAAAACTAAATTAAGTGTCACACAATTCCTATGATACTCTTCAGTAATATATAATTTAACATTTAAAAAAAATAAAGTAATCATCCACGTACTTAAAATGTTATTTTTTTTATCAAACTGAAAAATTTGTCCTATATATACTATCATTACTTTCTCTTTTCTTCTTTAAGATTCTATGGTAAGGAAATGCTTGTGAGGAGGGATAATAAAAAAGAAATTCTAAAATATGGTTTTCTAGCTAAGAAACTGTAGGGCTCTAGCTTCCTAAAGTTATCTCTGAGTCTAATTATACAGCTTTTAGTGATTACTGAATGTTTTATTTCTATTAAATTTAGAAATAAGAGCCAAATTACCCTGAGAAACTGTGTTTTTCTTTGTTTTATATATGTATTTATTAATCCTTTTCATTAACAAAGGAATATAGACAAACAGAAGAGGTGTAAGCAAATTAGATTTATGTTCACATTGATTTTGAGGTTTGTAAACAATTCTGGATGGCAAAGCCTGGTTGGTTTTCACTGGCTCTTGGCATAGTGAGAGCCAAGCGGAGTAGGGTAAACCCAATTCCAAGTCCCCGAGTGTCTCTTTTCCTCTCAGTAGTCCTCCTTGCCAGTTTGGCAGTTTATCTCTGCTAATCAAATCCATCAGGGATTGACAGGTACTGAATGGGCAGTAGAATTTCCATTTATTTAGCATAATTGTAGTATTTAGTGCAATTCCCAGGACATTGTATGGTATTATTTTAATAAGTGAATTAGAAAAGTGAGCACTTCACATTTCTCACTGTTCATTATTTAATGTACTATTTAACTTGATTGGCAATCTTGGTCACAGGACATGTACTATTTACAATCTAAGCACATTATTAACACACAATAAATCCAATTTCAAAAATTCCTTACATTTTGAATAGATTATTGAATATATTAGTGAAGTGTATATTACACCTAATAATTGACAGCTTTAAGCCTTTCATACACACACTTAAACCACTATTAAATGTAGAACTAATATTTTACATGCTATATTTCCTGCTTTTGCTTCTTGGCCTCTTAGAAGGCTATAGATAAGTTGCTGTGATTAGATAAGTTCACTTCTGTAAATATTTTTTTTCTTTTGGTGAATATGTACAATAGAAATATATAGGTGTCCAAGTAACATAAAAGTACTTTCATCATCACTTGACATGGACAATGATAAATATGAAAAGCTAGTTTTGTGATAGAGTTGTCAATAACAGACTTGAAAATATTTTCAGAAATGTGATCAATAGCAGCTATTTATAATAAAAGCTTCTGAAATTGTGCATTGTTATAAATGTTCAATTAGTAGAAGAACAAAAGAAGCATAAAATACTGAATATATATTCAAACATTAAATACCTTTTGTCTTTTATTGTAAGAGTATGTGTATGTGTAAAAACATATAAATATATATTCTAACGCACATTTTTTATTATAAATCATTCCAGGAAACCACTAAAAGAAGCATTACGTAGAAAGTGGTATATGTTCTATTTTATAATCCTATCTCTGACTGTATAAAGTAACCAACCTTTACATTTAAAGAACACAGGGAGAAATAATTCAGAACCACCTGAATGGATACACTAGAAAATTGCTATATTTTGGCTTTCATCATCCAAGGAATAATTGAGTTGTGTACTACCTGAACATATCATCCCTCAATTCAAAGTTGTAGATTTCTTTCTTTTCTTCCTGACCACTAAACATTGGGTATCTAAATTAAGCTATTCCACCATTGGACCTTAAGTTAATGACACAGAAAGAAACACTTATTTTCTGAGGTTGATGTTTGAAAATATTAGTAATTCCATCATGGACATATTTTTCTAAATAATAGATTATTATCTAGCCAACATCCACTTACAACCAGAGTCTGTATGCCTAGACATTTTATTAGGGCCTAGTATAATATTTTAACGAATTTGTATTAATTTTCCAGAATTGATACAATTTACTACTATTACTATAATATAAATTTAGTGATATAATGCTGTTCAATATACCTTGAGTACTATTGCTTAACAAGTTGCCTATAATGTCTTCTGAAGATCACAAGAACCTATCATTCATTTGACATAATATACCCACAGTGTAAATAAAACTTTCCAAAACAGTATTATTATTCCTATTTTGGGAAAAGGATCATTTTCTTTCCACAGATGAAAACACTACCTAAAAATATTGCTGGTAATAATACTTATAGCTTGATGCAAATATCATGAGGTTCAGAATTATGTTGATTTGGGATTTAACTTTTGTAATTCTTGAAACCTTTGCTTATACTTAAATACATATAAATAAAAATTCAGACAGATACATGGTATGAGAAGTCCTTCTGTATATGTGTTGCTTTTTATTGGTTAATGAATAAAGAATCTGCCTTGGCCTGTGATAGGGTAGAGTTGAGATAGGCAGAGATAGACAGACACTGGGAACTTTATCCAGTAAGTCACAGTAAAATGGTGATACGCAGATTACTAGAAATGGGTTAAATTAAGATATAAGTGTTAGACAGTGAGAAGATAGAGCTAGTTTTCTCAGCCCTGAAATAACCTCACAAAACTGTATTAATTAAATCACTGCTTGACCTATTAGCTCTAACTTTTATTTGCTAGCTCTTACATCTTGATTTAACCCATTTCTATTAATCTGTGTATTGCCATGTGACTGTGGCTTACTGGCAAGCTTCTGACTAGTGTTCTGTCTCTGGCAGGGCTACATGGCTTTTCTCTGACTCTGCCTTCTTTCTCACAGCATTCAATTTAGTTTTCCCAGTCTAGTTAAATTCTACCCTATCAGGACAAGCCAGTTTCTTAATTAATCAATGATATTTGCAGCATACAGAGGGGAATCCCACATGAAAAGGTACTACACACTTGGGATATGTGTTGTTTATTGAGTCATCAAGATGGATCTGAACTGGCTTGATATCATAATGACAGATGCTATGTAAGCTACACGGTGAGAAAAATCATTTGCAGTTCCGTCTGTGGGCTCCACAAGTTAAAATAATGGCCTCTCTAGTAAGATGCTTATCAGTAAAATAGATAATGAGTATTTTAGAAATAACTGTGTTCTGATTATATATTCAAAAGACAGTTCATAATTTGTACTGTATACCCAATCTAAAGCTCATTTATGCTTGGGATTTTATAAGCCCTGGCAGGAAACATACTCTTTTCTTTTGCTAACAGCACAGGGTAAATACTTATGTTTATACTTATAGATTAGTGAGGCATTGAACCTTTATCACAGAAACATTGCTCTGCAATGGGAGGTGGTTAACCCAGAGAATCATAATGTACAAAGTGCTGAGAATAAGTGAGTGCTTTACTTAGTCATGTAGAGGGCATATATACTTCCTCTACCCACAAAAGCTCAGGAAACACAATGAAAGAGGAGGCAGAAGGAATGTAAGAGACAGGTTCTGGCTATTACAAACAATGCTGCTATGAACATAGTTGAGCATATACTTTTGTTGTGTGATAGGTCCTCTCTTGGGTATATTCCCAAGAGTGGTATTGCTGGGTCCAGGGGTATGTTGATCCCAAATTTCCTGAGAAACCGCCACACTGCTTTCCAGAGTGGTTGCACAAGTTTGCATTCCCACTAGCAATGGATGAGTGTATCTCTTT
>NC_022026.1:36662877-36683619 GCF_000317375.1 Microtus ochrogaster | reverse complement strand
CACAGTCTCCTGAACATGACATGGCTCTTACAGTCATGATCACACAGTGCCTGTGATTAGCTGTGGAAGATCTGCCTAAGATTCAAGTTGTCACTGTTTCTTTGTGTACTGATAAAGGCTCTTGAGGCCCTACCATTTACTAAAGGACTAGGAATAGATTGTGGGTTCTTAGGGATAGGATATCATTTCAATCAGTGTTGTATATACTGATAAATTCCATATCTTTAAGTAAATAGCCTTCTCATTATGCTCACAAAAGCAATCATTATTAAACTCATTTTGTCAAAAGTAAAACAATGTAGGTTTTTAAAATTACCCTTTCTCTCTCTCTCTCTCTCTCTCTCTCTCTCTCTCTCTCTCTCTCTCTCTCTCTCTCATTCTTTCTTCCTCTCTATTCATTTTAGAAGACCTCATATATCTCAGAGTTGCCTGGAACTCAATATGTAGCTCAGGGTTACCTTCAATGTTTGATACCCTTTCATCTAAACCATAGGGTAGAATTAAACATAGTTGGTTTAAAAAAGATGGAGCTCTTGATTTCACACATGCTAGGCAAGCACTCTATCAACTGATCCACATCTAAGGCTTGGCTTAATTTTGACTCTGCTTCTTACTACTTGTGTCTCAGGTTAAGTCACTTAAGTATTATTATCTCTTATGAGAAGAATTTCATTAGAGAAATATGACAAATATGATGAGCAGAAAATGTGATATAATAGTCATAAATTAATAAAATGTGTGTTTTAAAATCTACAGAATTCTTTAAAAAAGGCAGAATTATAAACTGTAGAATTCCTTTTTGGTAGAAGTATAGATGATCTTCAAAATGAAACTCTGAAAGAAGTACTATTTTCATCCCCATACTAAAGGTAATCAACAAGAAAACTGAAGCACAGATAAGTTAAAATTTTGCTCAAGGATATGCAATAATTCCATTCTTATAGTAGCCAAGAAATAGAAACAACTAAAGTATTTATAGCCCATGTAAAATAAAATACATGTATTACAATAATATTTAGTTATATGAATATGAAATCTTGTCATTTATGGCAATGCAGATGACCTTGGAGTTTATTATGCTAAGTGAAATTAGCCAGACTACTCATGACAAGACTTAAGTTGTAGTGTACAGCACATGAGGAAAAGAAACACCTGCATACCATGCAGGTTGAGAGTAGACTGGGTAGTAGATTTAAGTCTCAGGAGGACAGTATAGCAGAGACAGCAGTGGAGAAAAAGGTTGATTGCTAGTAACAATTACAGGTAAATAGAAATAATAAGTTCTAATTTGTCATTCCAAAGTAGAATATGTAGCGATAACAGTTATGTGGTATATATTTAAATAAAACCAAACAAACGATTTTTAAGTGTTTCATCATGAAGAATGCTAAGTGTTTAAGGAGACAGATTTGCTTACATTAAGTTAAATGTTATACTATGTATATATGTATTAAAGTACGCACATTATCTCACAATTATGTATATTTTTCTAATTTTCCTTACCACTTAAATTTAATTAAATTCCTTCACATCTCCATTTTATTAAGATTTTTTTAGTATTTTTTGAGCATATGAAAGTTTAGGAAACATTGCTCTAATGAAATAGGCATTGAGGTTACAGTACTTAAGCTCACTCTTATCTTTGTTAAAGAACATTTAAAACATCCAGCTATAGATCCTTTTCAAGAATCTTATGTTTGTGCTTCTATCTCTGTATATTAATAAAGAAATGATTGATACATGAGATTAAAAACCAAAGCATTAAGTATCAGGATAAAATGAATTACATTAAATTTGCTATTGTCTTTTCATGAATAAATACAAATATTCATATATACCTTTTCATCAGGAAAAGCACCCCATGCTTCTGAAATATACTTACCATTCTTAGAACACTCTGATTATTCATTTGATAAATTATTCACAGGCCAAATTATTATAGAACATTTCTTATACCTTGTATCTAGAACAGGGCATAACATGATCTTTCTATCACCATTTTAAATATAGTAGAGGTTATCCTGGCTCTACTATGCAAAACAGGCTGGGAGGTGGTGACACACACCTTTAATTCCAGCATTCAGAAGTCAGAGGCAGGTGGACCTCTGTAAGTTTGAGGCCAGCCTGGTCTACAAGAGCTAGTTCTAGAATAGGCCCCAAAGCTACAGAGAAAAACAAAAAAAGCAAAACAGTAAAATAATATTGATGTTTATGCTTATTAACCATTCATAGTTGAAGGATGGAAGGATTGTCACAGGACCTTCACATCAGATTCATCAGTAATTTTCCTACATTTTCTAGTTGCAAGTAAGATCATGGGATGTGTTAGAGTGCACAGGTAGTAGAAAGTAACTAAAAGTAGGAATCTATGGTGTTTCTTGAATGAGGTCATTATTCATGAAACCTTGGGCTTTGAGATTGTATAAATGTTTGGAAATTACACATACTCCTTTTAGTGACTTTTCATCTATGATCTGTATATAAAATAAACTCATTGGTTTGCCAAGTTGGGCTTGGAAGAATTCTTATTTGGCTTTGTCTTTGGTAACCTACATGAGGTTGAATAGTTGGTTTATTATGTCTATTCTAAGAACCTTAATTCAACAAATTGGCATTTAATAATGAGACATGGCAAAAGTCAAACATGACTTAGGGAGGGGTGATTGCATGGCCCTTGTGATGGGCCACAATGTATAAAACTAAGGTTGAAATATTAGAGAGTGGAGTACCTGTGAGACTAGCATTTCCTTCCCCGCGTGCAATATTGTAGTATGCTTTCTTGCTATGGCAGCAATTTCATGAATCTGTCTTACCACAGATAATACAACATGCAACTAAGTATGCTCCATGTAAAGACTGAGTGTTCATGGGAGGGGGTGTAAAGTGGGATATTCTCTCCTGCATGTTATGGTATGGCAATCTGCTTAATGAATGGGTTGTACTGGTTAGTTTTATGTCAACTTGACATAATCTAGTGTTATCTGAGAGGAGAGAACCTCAACTGAGTAATTGCCTCTGTAAGTTTGGGTTGTAGTTAAAAATTTAGGGCATTTTCTCAATTAGTGATGAATGGAGGAGGGCCCATCCCACAGTGGTTGGTATATCCCTGGGCTGGTGGTCCTGAGTTCTGTAAGAATGCAGGCTGAGCAAACCAGGGGAAGGAAGGCAGTAAGCAACGCCGCTTTATAAACTATGCATCAGCTTTTGGCTCCAGATTACTGCCCTGTTTTAGTTCTTGCCTCAACTTTCTGTCCTGACTTCTGTCAGTAATGGACTACAATGTGGAAGTATAAAACAAATTAATCCTCAGCTTTTGGTCATGGTGTGTCATCACAGCAATAGTAACTAGCACAGGGGGCTGCTAAAAAATGACTGAAGAAGTAGATAGTAAATTGTATCCCCTCAGAGAAGCATATATATGACAAAATTGTCTAATTAGCCATTGCAAAAACAGCATGAGTACTGTTATGCATGATAAGAGATTCAGCTCTGATGAATATGGCAGGCTAGTAGGAGCTTGATCACCTAAGAGATGAGTTATAATGCAAAGGGTACACATGAATATTAGCTCTGATTTGGTGAGTAAACTGAACAAAGAGAAGATGACATAGAGATAGTAACCAAATTTCATTCATGTGTGCTCTGTAAGTAAGTTTAGTAGACTCATTGGTTTACCAAGTTTAACCTTTGGTTGACTTCTTATTTTTGTCTGTCATAAGTTTACTACATGTAATAAATTCACAGTTGTCTACTTCCTCAAAATTTAATTCAACACAGAGTAACATAATATGAAATGGTATTCCATTGTAAACTTTAAAACCAAGCTGATTGCTCTAAGGCCATTCATGAGTGACCAACTGCTTTCATGAAAGCCCTATCATCTCTGATTTCATTTTAAATCCTGACAAGATAAAGGATCCTAGAGGTTATTTTTCCAGATTAAACTTTAAGCATGTGCCCATAGGTACTGCTGACATACCTGGATAAGTATCCCTGTGGCAAAGGTAACAATGTGGTTACCAGTGTTCAGCATCTAATTCACTACCATTTCATAAGATGATAAAAAATTAAAAGCTGCTCTAAAAGCAAAGGAAATCAGAACTGGCTCTACACCAGGCCCTGTAGTTATGCTCATGAATCAGTGTTGATTCTCCTCTTGGGTGCAAGCCCGTGCCGGAATCCATGCCACCTGTTGTTGCTCCAGTTTTCTATTTAAGCTTCTCTTTTCTGTAAAAAGTGTTTGCAATTCTGATTGACAAGCTTTTTAGGTTTTCAATTTTTTTAGAGAGCTGTTGGGTAGGTATTAAATGCAAAGATCTTCGTTTCCCATAGTCATGCACCAAGATCTCACTAGGCCATACAATGTTATAGGGGGCTGGCTGTAACTCTATATTTAAAAGTGCAGACTGAAACTTAGATTAGGGCAAGAATGATTGGCAAATGACACCTTGTTTTAAATACTTAAATCTCTTTTTCAGACCTTTTAAGAAAACACCTTCAAATATTTTTGACTAGTGCATAACTTGAAAAGTAAAAGCAGTTCCTGATTTCATTTTCAAATTTACTTCCCAGGCTTATATTTTCATCATCTGCTACATGCCATTCTTAGTGTCTAAAAATTGTTTTGCGTTAAAAGATATGTCTTGTAAAAAAGAGAGCGAAATTACATGGTATATGCATTTTATATCCATGAAGCAGTTCCTTTGGTTTCAATATTAGTTGGTCATCTTATAAAAAACTTGCAATTAAAAATAGCATTTGCTAAGATATAAGAGTTTGTAGAGGTATTTTTTTGTGGTGGAAATAGTTAACTCTCTAGAGAATCACAAGATAAAAACTTACTGTCAGGAAAAAGGATGCACATTAAATTCAGTACATTTCTTGAGATGTTTTCTGTTTTTTTCTTTTTTTCACTTTCACATGCTCTTTAGGATGAGCACATGACAGCTATAAATCATTAAGCTATATGTCCTGAGATGGGTATTAATTTAGTATCCATGTAACATTTCAGTGATTCTTTTCCCCACATAGGAATAGGAAACATTATTCCCATTATACAGAACAATGAACCTCTTTCAACATGCTTTCAGATACTAGTTGCAATCTTTATATGATTTCTGTTTCATGATGGTGTGTATGCAGGTGAAAGACCAGAAGTCACTGTACATCCCTCATAATGATTTGGAGAGTTGACAAAGGATTTGTTAATTGTGGATACCAATATGTCACACCATCATAAATTATTGCTTTTTATTATCTTTATTATAGATATTTAAATATTTCTTTATCTACAAAAACATCTAGCTGGTACCTGTCAAATGTTATCAGGCTAAGTTCAATCTAATGTTTTCAGATAACTTCCTTTTCTGGCTTAGCTTTAGTAAAATGTGAACGAAAAGGCTGATAATTATATATAATTCTCTAGATTTTTATACCACTCAGATATCAACATATCAGTGCCCCTTAAATACAATGGTTTATCAATACATAAGCATTTTCTCTCTCTCCTTCTTTCTACGACTCCATATAACATATGTGATATTCTCCACTGAATACTTACACTTAAAGTGACCTCAGTGTTGAAATAACATTTCTTTCATCCCTCAGCAGCAGAAAATACTGGAATCTTTCTAAGACCTTGCCTGTCTTAAACATATCCTAACCAATATGTCAGAAAAATGAAAAAGAGAATGCTGAGTTACTACCACAGTATGAACACTCTAATAGGACCAAGTAATATAACTTTATAAATTAAAAGTTGCCGTGGATGGGACAATAACAGCTCAACAGTGATAACTTACATTATTAAGGACAAAACCTTTCACCTAAGAGATTTGGTTAGACTTTTTGTGACAGAGTAGGAAACATATCACCAATAATAGTTCTAAAGTCTACTATCAACAAACTCAAAATGAAGACATAACGAGGATAGGAAAAAAAAACCAATAGTAACAACCCACATTGGTGATCTCTTTCTTTCTTTTATTTTATTTTAATAAGTTAACTTTCCAACATTATATTTGAATATAATAAAAACCATCTATTAATAGTCACTTTCAGCCGAATCATTTGGGAGTTTGGTTTGTGTCACCTCTCATACAACCATAAAGAAAAAATCAACTGAAAACGAGAAAGAACATTGTGAGGAGTCCTGCAACCAAATTTTATCAGAATTCTGGGACCTCTCTTTGTCCATCTGGGAAATGAAAATAATGGATTGTGGCATTTTTCTATTCATTCTATCTCCAGCAATCTGTGATCCAACAAACTTGACAATATTACCTGAAGTTTTACACCATTTTCTCTTGACAATACATATGAAAAACAAACACATGCTTTCATTTTTACCACAATTTTTATAACATTTAATGGCAAATATACCAGGGAAAAGTTTTGCACTGCAGCCTGACATTTATAAATTTTCATTGATCAAAAAAATATGTTCTGCATTTCTTTTCAATGAAATGGTAGTTTTCTGGAGCCTCCCTCCATCTCTTTCTCACTCTCTCTTTTAACCTTCATCTTACCAAAATGACCCCTGAGCAATGGAACTTATCACATTGGGAATAACGAAGCAGATAATGAGTAGGAAGCGACAAAAACAATTGACTACAGTTGCTAACCTCTGTTCTCACACTTCCTAGAACTTGGGGTAGCAATCACAAAGAAGGGATATTTGACATAGTATTCATGACAGTTTTAAAGAAATTTTTTCTTTGAGGTTGACAGAAATGAACTGGAGAGTGAACTCACAACTATGGTCTGAAAAACATTTGTCTCTATGTACAGTTACATGCTGGGTGACGGTGATTTTTTTTTCGATATAAGTGGCAGAAAAATATGGTCTATGTATGTTCTCTTAAGACTTTTAATCCTATTCTGGAATTGTATAGTCTATTGTATTTTACAAGCTGTAAAGATGTGTCTTCTTTCTTTACAGTTTCATTTTACACCACTCTTCTTTCTTTGCCCTCAAAAGTTTCATTTCCTGCAGTCTGCAAGGCTGCTCGCCTGTGCTTTTTTTTACATTTTCCTCCTTCATCATGATGAACATTGCCTGTAAACCATTAAAAGCCCCTATAATACCCTTTCCATAACCATTACATAAAGCTAATTCTTCTTCTCTATTTTTTCTTAAGTTGTCAACTTTTCTCCAACCTTTCTACCACTATGAGGTGGAACTTTACATTATCACATCCCCTAATACATTGATACCATAGGAGTCTTCCTCTTCTTTATTATTTTAAGCCACACGAACATCAAATGCCATGGTTTTCAATACTAGTCACATATCTATGATTCTTTAGCTCTTATCATCTACCC
Source organism: Microtus ochrogaster (assembly GCF_000317375.1). NCBI lineage: Eukaryota > Metazoa > Chordata > Mammalia > Rodentia > Cricetidae > Microtus > Microtus ochrogaster. The sequence goes on along the minus strand of NC_022026.1, from coordinate 36,676,296 downwards.
TGTCCTCATCCAGATTCATTATCTAAGTACCTATTTGACATGTCCTATGGACACGTTAACACATAGTGAGAAATTAGCATGCTGTCAAGCTAGCTTTTCTTTCTTTCCAACAGCAATTAGTGGCATGGACATTACTTCCAGTTTCCTGGAATAAAAACCCTGGGGCTGTCTTTGGCTTATCACTTTCTCTTAGCTTACATTCTATCAGTAAAACCTACTGGCTGTAATTGCAAATATTTGTAAACATTGATTTCTTCTTACTAGTTCCACTGTAACTGTATGGCTTACATCACTCTTTCCTCCTAGCAGGATCTCTGTAAAGAGTCCTAATTTGTTTCCCTGACTTAACCTTTTTCTTACCTCAAAAAAATTCTTAGCAACCACAGTAATAAGATTAAAATGTAAAACTCATTGTGCCAGTAGTCTATTCTTTCAATTAGTATTGAAAGTGAAAAGCCATGACTTCACAACAGCCTCTAAGGCGTTGTTGTCACCTCCATTTATTTAATGTTTTAAGTGACCCTTCTTTCACTGGCATTCTAGGAATATTGACCTAAAAACTAACTTGTTCTTTAGGGATGCCAGCCACTTGCATCTTTCCGACTTTATATTTGCTATTCTATTCACCTTAAAGTTGCCCTCTTTTAACAGATTCATGTTTCATATATTAACTTGTTTTAGGTTTCTGCACCAAACATTCCACATAAGAATGGACAATTTTTCACTTAAAAATCACAGTTATATATGCAAAACATCTGTTTCAAATAATTGCTGAAGAAATGAACAAACAACTTTAACACTTTCAAGAATGTTTTTAAGAACAAATGGATAGTATTGGTTGAACCGAGTTAGGCAAATGTATACCCTCTCACCCTGAAATAGAAGACAAGCCTCTTAAAAACTATGTACAAATTAAAATACATTTATATTTTAAATGCAAAGACTTAATTTTTAGAAAAAAAACATTGACATCTATGGATATTAGATTAAAGATGATTATTTTGTGTTTAACTTCAGGAACAAAGGGAGATGAATACATTTTTTAATCTATTTTAAGTTTGTTTAGATGTTTTATATGTTCACTATGGATAACATTTTGTATAACATGAATTCACTCTTGTAGCTCAACAAATAGTGTTTGGGATACAAGTCATTCACAAATTGAGGTGTTATTCTCCTTAAGGAAAAAATAATTTTGGATAGTAATATCTAATCATTTAGGGCATTGGGCTTGCATGATTCCAGAAAACACAATACACATCTTTTATATTGATATCTTTATATATGTATATCTTGTGTTTATAAATTGTGATGGGTAAAACAAAATGTCTTTAAATAAAATTTCAGCTTTCATTCTAATGAAGCATTGAAAAATAGAAGACAAAATAAAAGAATGGAATTTAGCCCAAGGAGGAAAAAAGAAAATATTCTAAAACATATTTAAAGAAAATCCAGTGAGAGTTGAAAAGTAATCTATAAAAATATAACTATGAATATAAAGAATAGGCAAATATTTTTAACACTTTTGTAAATTGACAGGCATTAAGTTTAGAGAAAGATTTACTTCATCTCCATTTCTTTGGGACTTGCCTGATTCTTTCTCTAGCTCCTCTTGCTTTCAGGCACCCTGTATCCACTACATGCTCTGTAGGATGCATGCGATCTTCTTCTCTTCCACTCCATTATCCACACCACATCAGACCTCCTGACCTTGCCTAGCTCCTACATTCTATGCCCAGGTTCATTGTAGTGAGTTTTTTGAACCCTAGCCTGTCAGTAACTTCCCTAATTCACAGATATGTCCCAGGTCACTGATACTATATGCATGCCCAGTCTGATCCGTCCTAACTACATTGTTTCCAACTTCCAGGTTTGTCTCAGGGAATATACTCTCTGTATCAATCCAATCTGGTGTGTCCCTCAGACGCAAGTCTGCATCATATCCAAGCTTCAGGCATAGCCGGGAGTGCACATCTGTTTATAGATACAGGCTGCTGAATTCCTGGAGCCTCTCCTGCCTGTACTATCTCCAACCTTCGGGCCTTTCTTTGTATAGACTTTTAATTGACCTAGCCCAAAGCCAGCTAGAATCTCACATCAGACACAATATGGTAAAATAAGTTGACATACCTAGGTCTTATTAAAACACAAATAATATGAAAGACAAAGACAGTTTATCTCTCCTTAAATCCATCAACCTTATAAAAATATTCTTCCATAAGTAATGCCTAAATGAACTCACAAACACAGAACTTAAAAGAACAATTATAACCACTATCAAAGAATGCAAGAAGTTTAAAGAAGACAAGAACAAATGTGAACCCAACACAGGCTTTTGCCATGAATATAGGTTGCTCTCCACAAACTGACATCAAGTCCCCTTCAGTGAAAACAACACCTACACAACTCACTGTACATGGAAACGTCGAGCTGATACATACATGGGGACTCCACATCTATGTTCTAACATCTTTGGTTCAGGAAGGTACTCTTCATACTTTCAAAGGAGAAGCACAAACCCCAAGTGAGCCAAAATGCTTTGATTTTCAGTGGTGTCATGCTTGAAATATATGCCAGAGCAATGGTGGCACAAATCTTGTGAAAATTACCAACAAATATCTGATTTGACTTAAGGACCCCTTCCCTGAGAAGAAACTCAAATCTGATACTGGTCAGATGACCAAGAACCTGAGAGCAGGGACAAAGGAGGAAAGCAAATACTACTTTCTTTTTAAAAAAAAATGTAACAATGACATAACTTCTAATGGCACACTTTTATACTTGTAAGTCAGGACCTTTCTCAGCTATCATCAGAGAAGCTTCCTCCTGCAGCAGACAGGAACAAATAAAGACCAACAGCCAGATATTATGCAGAGAGTAAGAGACCTTGAAACACTCAACTTGACTGGGATGTCTCCACTCCATCAAATCTCTCCCTTGGCACTCAGAGAACATTGTGGAAGTGGAGGCGAAAAGAGTATAATAGCTAAAGAGGACAGAGAACACAAAGAAAACCAGGACTTCTCTTTCAACACAATAAAAGCTCTTATGAACTCACATGTATTGATCCAGCCTATACAGAGCCTGCATAGTCATGCACCAGGTCCACTGCATATATATTTTAGCTTCTAGTTTGGTGTTTCTATGGAATTCCAGAGTGTGTGCATGAATGAGTAGGTCTCTGATTCTCAAACGTTCTCTTAGGTTCTTTACCTTCTGTTTGTTTTGTCCAATTCTGATGGGTGGGTGTTTGTTTTATATTTTTATTTTTTAGATGCCTGTTTCTTTTGTTTTCTTTTTAATTTACAAGACATGGTTTCTTTTTAATTTTGGAATCTAACATGAAACTCATTCTGTAGATCAGACTGGACTGAAACTCACAGAGATACACTTGTCTCTGCCTCCTGAGTGCTGGGATCAAAGGTGTGCACCACCACCATTCGGCACTTGTTTCTTTTCTAATGAGAGACAGAAAAGGAGTGGATCCAGATGAGAGGGGACGTGGGATGGTAAAGTGGAAGTTGTAGAGGGAGAGGAATCTGTAATTAGGATATGCTATGTGAGGGGGAAAAACTATTTTAAATAAAAGGGGGGAAATTAATGAAAGAGCCAGAGGGTTTGGAAATATGCAGAAATATGAAGTGCTTTGGATTTGACACTGCCATTGTTTTCATGAACTCAGTGCAGCTGTGGCTATCTTCACAAGGCTTGCACAGGACTAGGTCTATCAGAACCTTAACATAGAATGGGGGAGCAATAATTCAAAGAAGGGTTTCAATAGGAGAGAGGGGAATATGAGGGAAATGGGGGTTAATGTGACCAAACCCATTGTGTGCATTGTGGTGGTGTGTACATTGTGGTTTTCAACTTGATACACCCAGGAAGAGGTAACCTCAACTGTGTACATTGTGGTTTTCAACTTGATACACCCAGGAAGAGGTAACCTCAACTGAGTCATTTCTTTTATCATACTGGAATATGTGGATGTTTGTGGGACATTTTCTTCATTGTTTGTTGATGTATGAAGGTCCATCCCAATGTTGACCATGCTACCTAGAGTGCCTTGTCCTGGGCTGTATAAAAAAGCTAGGTGGGCAGTTAAGGAAAACAAGCCAATAGAGAGTGTTCCTTTATGGTCTATGCTTCTGTTCCTGCATTGAGTTCCTGCCTTGATTTCCTTCAATGATGAATTGTATAACCTGTAAGGTAAATAAATCATTTCTTGCCTCCTCCAAAAAATATAACTTGAAATCATCATAATAGTCAAAGAATGGAAAAAGTTTCAGACACTGGACAAACACAGGAGAAATAGAAAAATAATTTGTTTAAAACTTGTAATGACTGAGTACCTAGCAAACTTCCTAGGCAAGCTAGTGCATGTCATTGTTGTGCAGTCTAGTACTCCAGAGATTCAGAAAGAAGAATGAGGAATTTAAAGTCATCCTTAGCTACTTAGTGGGCTACATGGTACTCTGTTTCAATAAAACAAAACACAAAAATACCTGTCTTCATTATCTGGCTTACTGTCCTCACTCATAATGAAGTGGGAAGGAATCACATTTTTAATTATCAAAAATAGATTCTTCTCTCATACAAATCCTGACCAAAGTTGCCCGTCCCTTCACTCTTCACAGCCTCCCCCCGTCTCTTCTTCTCCCCCCAGATCTACATTTCTTCCATTTCCCTTCAGAAAAAAAGCAGGCCTCCAATAGACAGTCAAACATGACAAAACAAGATACAATAAGAGAAGGCAAAAGGCCTCGTATTGAGGTTGTATGGGCAAACTAATGGGAGGAAAAAAGTCCTAAAAGCTAACAAAAGAGTCAAACATACCAGCTCCCACTGTCAGGAGTCACACAAAAACAAACAAACAAACAAACAAAAAAAACCCACCAGACTAAAAATCCATAACATACAAGGAGAGGACCTGGTGTAGACCCTGGCAAGACACTGTGCTTCCTGCTTTAGTCTCCATGAGATCATTTGAGCACTGCTTAGTTGATTCAGTGGTCTATCCTCACCTGGTTTCCTCCATCTCCTCTGATTCTTACAATTTTTCCTGCTACTTTTACTTGGGTTTCCCAGAGTTCCTAAGGGAAGAACCCAATAGAGAGCTTAAGTTTAGACTCTCTCACCACATAATATCTGTCTGTGAAGACCTGTACCTGCAACAATCTGTTTCTTGAAGAAGCCTCTTTGATGATGACTGGATAAAGCACCAATCTATGAATTTAGCAGAATATCATTAGGAATCATTTCTAGTCACTTTGGCAGGGGAAGGTACCCTGTAGGTTATGGAAAGAGAAAGGTGGACACCAACCCAGGCACAAAACCCCTTAACCTACAATCTTTCCTGCCTGTAAGCTGTGTTGGGGCAATGGTGGAAAAGATCTTGCGGGAGTAGTGAACCAATAGCTGCTTTAACTTGAAGGCCACACCTTGAGAGGAAACACATGTCTTATATTACTTGTGTAGGAGTTCCTTCTGTTTGTGTGTTGCTTTCATTCATTAATGAATAAAGAAACTGCCTTGGCCTAGTTGATGGGGGGAACTTAGGTAGGCGGAGAAAACAGAACTGAATGCTGGGAAGAACTAGGGCAGTGTCAGACAAGCAATGAATTCTCTGTCTGAGACTGACACCAATCTCCAATTCTAACAATCTCCAGTAAGCCACTGCCACATGGCAATACACAGATTAATGGAGGTGGGTTAAACTAATATGTAAGAGTTAGCCAATAAGAAGTTAGAACTAATGGCCAAGCAGTGTTTTAATTAATACACTTTCTGTGTGGTTATTTCGGGTGTAAGCTAGCCGGGCAGCTGAGACAAACAAGCGGCCCTTCTCCCTGTAACATATTACTGCCTAGATGGCTATGAAATGGAGTCTGGATAGTCCAGAGACTGAAATTGGAACCAAACACAACTGGCAAAAAAATCAGTGGAGGAAATCATTTTTAAAAAGAAGAGTTTGGAATTGCAAAGATCTGCATCATGTGAGAATCTTGAAATCCTACCATGCTAAATTTGTTTCAGATTTAGAAATGCTGAGGACATTCTCATCCTTTGTTTAGCCCTAGTGACACCTCTTGTTTCTAACATATCAGGGGATAGCAGAGATGATGGGTAGCTTGTTAGCCAGGTGGCATAATGCCTAGTTGAAGGGGCACAAAGCTTCCCAAGGGGTCTTCATTATGCTGTAAAATTTGAAAAGAGCCCTTCAGACTCAGACCTCCGAGGATATTCCATCCTCCAAAAGGAAGATACAAGAAAAGATGAAAAAAATATGTTTGTTGTTTCATCCTTTTCCCATACTAAAAAGAAGAAACAAGTTCTGTCAGCCAAGGTACACACACATTGGATGAGGATCTTTAGTTAAAATCCAAAAGTAAGTCAGATATAGCTGTTTTTGAATTCCAGTGTTACATCTGCTGTAAAATAAGGCAATTTGTCACCGAATTGAGGTGAAGTGCTTCTGACCTTTGAGCAGACAAGAGATACAAGCATAGTCTACACACATACGAACACACACACACACACACACACACACATACACACATTTTTCAAATACTGGAAACTTGTCCAGAATAATGTTTTGGAAAAACAACAATCAGACGCTTTAAGCACAGAACAGAACAAACCTCAACAAAATGATCCAACTAAAATACACAAAGATGAAGTCTTTGCATTGTTCTAATTTTAGTGATGTTAAAAATATATGAACTATGAACTGCAGGTGGTTCAGGGAGGTTGCTAGGCAACTTTTTTATATAGAAAATTGCAACTTTTGAGTTAATTCTTGTATTTTGCTTAAACCTTTATTTTGAGCAAATAGAAAGTGGACCTTACTACCATAATATTGACAAATGGATGAGAGAGTTACAGGTGTACATATTGTTCGGTATACATTTTAAGAATCCACATAGGTACACAACTATGTTGTTACAAATAAAAAATGACAACATGAAATATAGCAGCTATTTTTCTCTCAAGAATAGGAGCTTGTAAATTTACTTGGTCCAAAGTATCTCCTGCCTCTGCAATACATCAAACAGCAGTCCCATCAGTCTGAATCAATTAGAAATTACTCACAAAGTAAAATATAGAGAAAAGCTTTGATTTGTTACCAGAGTTTGTTACCTTTCTCTTCAATCTTGAAAGACTGAAAGCAAAAGTAAGAATTTGACAGTGATAGTGAAATGTAACTTTGATTGAGATTGATAACATATTTGTTACAGTATCTGCTTTTAATAATTTAATTTTTCAAACACTGCAGAGAGAGGTACAAATATTTGATTATGAAGTTTCTACAATTTATAGAACTCTGGCTTGTGCTGGTTCTTACTGTTTTGAGTATAACTATATCACTCTTTGTAATAACTTCATTGACAGTGTGGCTTAAGTTACTGAACCTTTTGCCTCCATTTTAGTAGCATATACATTTAGGACCATAAGCATTATATGCTTGTGAAGCAGATACAGAAAGACAGTTGGTTTTTGAAAACAGCTTATATAATAATGGGGCCTAACACTATATTATCTTGCATTTACAGAGAATTATGGTGGAAAGATTCCTTTAACCAGGTGAAATTGTGATCATTTAACAAATACTAAATGGTGATCTAACAAATAAAATGAAAAACATTCTCATAGATAGTGAATAACATCATCCATGCCACTCAGTTTTGACTTGCTTTTGTCTTTTTAACATCAATATGTATGTAGCATACTACAGACATTATTCTTTAGTCATTTCTTGATGATTAAAACACTCCATCCTGAGGGGCAGAAGACAGCTCATAAGACTTGGGAATCTACAACGTTAATGCTTACAATTGATGGAGGAAGGTCATTGGTTAAGTAATAAAGAAACTGCTTGGCCTCATAGGTTAAAACATAGGTGGGAGGAGTAAACAGAACAAAATGCTGGGAGGAAGAGGAAGTGAGCTCAGACTCGGGCCATGCTCAGCTCTCCCGGGCAGATGCGCACGATGAAGCAAGCCACCAGGTCAGACATGCTGAATCTTTCCCGGTAAGACCAGAGCTACACAGATTATTAGAGATGGGTTGATTGGAATATCAGAATTAACCAGTAAGGGCTAGAGCTAAAGGGCCAAGCAGTGTTTAAACGAATACAGTTTGTGTGTTGTTATTTCGGGCATAAGCTAACAGGAGGCCAGCATGCTGGGGACGCAGCCCCGCCGCTCCTATTACAACATACAATGTTCAAGGAGCTCAGAAAAATCAAAAGTTTAGGGAGATTCAAAGGGTTCTAATTTTCTCAAGGTACATGCTTCAGATTATATGATTTCTAAACAGGAGACTCTGCTGGAGACTACAGGTTGTGCAGGAAACTGGGGATGTCATGTTCATGAATCTTCATGACAGCTAATGTGAACTTTTCATGTTAAGGTAGCTGCATTTGCATCATCCACTCTTTCTCAAGTAACGCCTCACAAATGTTTCATTAATTAAGCCCATTATATGCATTGGTTCACCGTGATACACTCAGATGGATTCATTTGTTTGGTCTACCAGTGCCCTATGTGAGATGAACAAACATTTGTTCATGTCTCCCTAGGAAAATTAACCCAACAGTAATCTAAAAACAAATGGGACTTTTTAAAAGTAATCATGTACCGAACAATTAGATATTTTAAATTACCAAACAATTACCATATTTTCAGCCTACTAGAACCTATAAGAAGTATGTATAATTGATTCTAAAAATCTTAATACCCAGATATTATGTGTTATTAAAATTTATTATCCAAATATAGAAAATAGATAAACAAATAAGTAAGCATACTTGCCTTATTGGAGTCTTATAGGACCCTCTCTGGAGTCATTATGATTCATGGAAAAAGCCTGAGGAAGGACTTTCACCTATTTTTTTTGATCAAGTACTGTAGGTTGTTCTTTTTGCAATCTTGTTTTGTGTCTAAGTACTGAATGTGACAAACCAAGAAGAAGCTAGCTTAGTAATTAGCCATAATTTTCTATATCACTTCTACATTGACTACTATTTAAAATAATCTTGCCTTTTAGCATGAAATCTTGAACTTTCAAGCTTTCAAGCATGTCAGCAACAGAGTTATGTTCAATTTGTCTTAGATTGAGCTTGACTTTTTTAAAAATACAGATTTTGTATTCATTTATTGTTTGTTTTTTGGTTTTGAAAAGAATAAGGAGTTTTATTCAAAGGTGAAACAAACGTACAGGACAAACATTCTGCAAGGGCACATCAAGCTGCTGAACTGGAGTGTTTAGAGAAGAGGGTTACTGTTTTGTTTTTGCATTTGTTGTTGTTGTTGTTGTTTTGACAATGATTTTTAAAATTACTTTTATTTTTGGGATTAGAATATAATTATTACATTTTTCCATTTCCATTTCTCCCTCCAAACCCTTCCATATACCCCCTTGTTCTTTCAAATTCATGTCCTCTTTTAATTGCTATATAAATGAAAATTTGTATTTTATAAACATATAAATTGCTAAATATAAAATGAGGGCCACATATTGCTTTTCAGGGATGATCATTTGACGCTGGATAAGTAATCTATGTGTTCTTTCCTAGTGAAGACTACCTCTTTTGCTCTCAGTTTTGCTCATTTGCCTGTAGTTCTTTTTGTAGGTCTCAGGCTTCATGGATTTTTACCTGTCCTCTTAAACATATATAAGGTATATCTATATTGTGTGACTTATTACAGCATAAGGGTGATATATTTTAGGTTCTACACCATAGAGAGATATAAGCGATGTGATTTTGGATAAACTTTGTTCTTCCCATCACTTGGCAGCTTAGAAAGGAAGATTGTCACAAAACTGATGTCAGCCTAGGATACATGGTATACTCCTGGGCTATAGAGTGATTCTGTCTCAAAGAAAAAGGCTCTCATGGTAGTGAAAAGGAAGGTAAACAGATCTGATGTATAGTATTGATTTCAACTCCCAGATTTTCGAATTAACTTATTACATAAAAGACAATGGTTACTACAAATAATATGGACCCATTTAGGAAATAAAATACCGAAATTATAGCTTATTATATTATTGTTGTAATAAGTCTGCTTGTTTATTTCCCAGCCACCTGGCAGCTTACACTTTAAATAATCGAAAAGAAACCATATTATTTAAATCACTGCTTGGCCCATTAGCGCTAGCTTCTTATTTGCTAACTCTTGCATTTTAATTTAACCCATATCCACTAATCTTTGCCTCACCATAAGGTTGTGGCCTATCAGCAAAGTTTCTGTCTCTGGTGGCTCCATGGCTTTTCTCCTGACTCATCCTTCTTTCTCCCAGCATTCAGTTTATTTTTTCTCACCTACCTCTATTCCCTGCCCAGGCCCAAGCCTGTTTCTTTATAAACCAATGGTATTCACAGATATAGAGAAATCCTACATAATTTTATGGAGGATATTTTATTTTATATGTACTTTGATTTTAAAAATATATTGAACAATATTTACTATTATGACTTGATAGAAATAATGAGGTACTTGGTTGTGATAATGTTGAGAACTACTCTATTAATATAATTAATTGATTATTGTTAATCTGAAGCATTTTATTAAGTTAAATGATTCTTCAGTGCTTTGTATTTGACAGAATTAGGTTTAACATTAAAATCAAAAGACTTTGGGGCCTGGAAAAATTGTTAAGTAGTTAGGAGCATTTGTTGTTTTTAGAGAGTACCCAGTTTTTGTTCCCAGTACTCACATGGTATCTCAAGACCATACATAATTCCAGTTCTAGAGGATTCACCATCCTCTTCTGACCTCCATGGTGCACAGACATACATTCAGGCAAATACACATACATACAAAATTTTAAAAAAATCTAAAACAATTTTAATGAAATAAATCTTTAAGTTTTGCATATATAAAGATAATATTGCAAATTCAGCATTTTTATATGGCATATTTTAGAAGCATCTTAAGTGTGAAAGAAGATGAGCAATGTGCTGCTGAAAATGGGATGATATTTGATGAACATAAAGGAATGGAAGAACTTCATTTTTGAGAAATTTTTACAAGAAAATATATCTATTTCTCAGAAAGCATATCACAATTATAATTCTGTATTTTAGGACACAGAAGCATAGACAAAGACATGAAAACTTGGAAGTGAAAAAATACTAGCCGAGTAAAAATAAAACATTTTGAAAATTAATAGAAAACATTGTACTTTTAATTTCATATAAGATTCTTGATGCCTATACATAATTCAACTTAATTTAATGATTTTTTTGACTGACATGTGAAAGAAGGATTTTGATGTTGCATGAGCAATTATTTAATTTGGATCACTTTTGAAATCACCTTTGTCTCTCAGAGTCTAATAAAACAGACCACATTTATTTTCAAAATATCTTGTCATCCCTAACCCTTACTTTCATCATAATTTGATAAAACACTTTTATCAGGACAAAATATCAATAGAAGCAAGTGCACATGCCAGAATGTTTGTTTATTCATATATTTATATTTTACCAAGAAATATTTTCTAGGCAAATGCCTACTTTGAAGGTATGCCTATTTTAAAGAAACAAAAAGAGGAAATGAAAGACAGCAGGCAAGGAAATTATTGAGGTCAAGGTCTTAAAGATAGGAAAGTAAATACCAAATACATTTCAGAAAATAGTTCAAGAATAACGAGGCATTAGTGACTTAGGTCATTGCATTGGTACACTTCAACAGAAAATATGTCAAAATTAACATGAAGTTTCCTGTTTATGACTAGAAAACTAGAAGATCCAATTTAACTGCTGAAACAGAAGAACGCTTGTGAGTTGAATTTGGCTATAAAATAAGGTCCATGAGGTTGAATTATTTTATATCAGTTGAATCAATGTTTTATTTCCTATGAGTCACCTTTAGGAATAATGAAGTATTAATATGAAAAATACTAGGTCCACATTGACCTTTCTAGAGTATAGATATCCTCGTGATCTTTCTAGAATATAGATCTCCCCATGATACACAATATCCACACACAAGGTACTATAGTTTTGCTTGACAATATTTTCTAGAAAAAAAACTAATCAGAATTATAATAAAAAATACTGACTTTATGCTAATTTAGTTACTTGGAGCTGTTGAAACTTAAGCTGTTGATCCCATAATATCTTGAGTTTCACTTAAGCAAACTATTAAACTTCTCTATATATCTATCCCCTGATCACTGAGATGAACATGGCAATTTAAGTCATACACACAAATGGGAACTCAATGAATTATTTCATGAAAAGTATTTACCAATTTTTGGGCTCAAATTAACACTCTATAAGTTATCATTGTCATGATGAAAATACTACTTTTTTCTCTTGCTCTTGTGTGTCAATTTTGACTTCCCATGTCATCTAGCCACTTGTTTTATTTCACTTGGCATAATGGAAATATTTCAAATTCTAGAATGCAAATTTCTATATTGGGGCTTTCTTCTGACCATATTTAGTTTCAAATACTAGGTTACAAATTAGATAGAGATTGCAAAGGTCTGTATTAAATATAAAATTGTATATATCTGAACATTTTTGAAATTTAACAATTAAAGACAAAGTTGTACAAGGATCTAGAAAGAATTAAAATACTTATAAATGTAAATTCATATGTATACATACGTATATACATATAACAGTTCCTAAAGATTAAAAATCACATGAAATTCAAATATAACTGGACACACAGAGACAGTGGCAGCATTCACTGGGTCTGCATAGATTCAATCTGGGCAGAGTCCCAGTACTGAGATGGAGAAGAGGACATGGGCTTTCATCCCTAACAAAGATGCTATCTGCAATTGACACCCACTTTCAAAGTGATGTGAGATGTCCTTCTGTATATGTGTTGCTCTCTATTGGTTGATGAATAAAGCAGTTTTGGCCAGTGGCTTAGCAGAGCAAAGCCAGGAAATCTCTCTCTCTCTCTCTCTCTCTCTCTCTATATATATATATATAGAGAGAGAGAGAGAGAGAGTAAGTAGAGTCAAAGAGATGTCATGTAGCTGCTGAAGGAAAAAGACACCAAAACAGAACCATACCCAGTAAGCCACAGCCTTGTGGTGATACACAGATGAATAGAAATGGGTTAATTTAAAATGTAAGAGCTAGTTAGAAAAATACATGAATATTTGGCTGAACAGTGTTCTAATGAATATAGTTTCTGTGTGAATTTTTGAATCTGGGAAGCCAGAAATGATTGAGCACTCTCTACTTACAGCAAACAAAAACTTAGTTTTCTCCATTGGCGTCTCAGGGGGTATGTTAACCAACCTCCAGGGTAGCCTGAATACCCTAAGTAGATGGCCAACAAAAAATGAATTTATGGAGGAGAGCCAACGTTGGGGTGAGTTTCTGACCCTGTGACGCCAGCCTGGGACAGGGAACTCAGGGGTTCCTCAGCCCCCTATCCTTCTCGG
>NC_022026.1:36654636-36656937 GCF_000317375.1 Microtus ochrogaster | reverse complement strand
AAGGTCCCAATGAGGAGCAGATGGAGGGAGAACGTGAGCAAAGAAGTCGGGACCACGAGGGGTGCACCCACCCACTGAGACAGTGGAGCTGATCTATTGGGAGCTCACCAAGGCCAGCTGGACTGCGACTGAAAAAGCATGGGATAAAACCGGACTCGCTGCACGTGGCGAACAAGGAGGGCTGATGAGAAGCCAAGGACATTGGCAAGGGGTTTTGATCCTACTTAAAATGCTGGCTTTGTGGGAGCCTAGCCAGTTTGGATGTTCACCTTCCTAGATATGGACGGAGGGAAGAGGACCTAGGACTTACCACAGGGCTGGGAACCCTGACTGCTCTTTGGACTGGAGAGGGAGGGGGAGAAGGGTGGAAGGATGGGGAGAAGGGTGGGAGGAGGGGAGGGAAATGGGAGGCTGGGGAGGAGGCAGAAACTTGTTTTCTTTTCTTTTCTCAATAAAAAAATGAATTTATGGTATTTTTGTAGACTCTGTCTTATATAGCTTTGGTTGGGGAATTTTTCCTTATTGGTCTTTTGCTTGCATATGGGTTCCAATTTTGTGTTTTATGTGTGTGGATATGTGTTTCTTTTTTGTTTAAATAAATTCTGGTTTGTCTACTTGCAAAAGAGAGAGAGTGAGAAGCACCATAGTGTTCTGCAGATGAGGACGTAGAAAAGACCTTGGGGAGTTAGAGGAGGAGAAACCATGATCAAAATATATTGCATAAAAATTTACTTTAAATTCAAAATGTAAAAAATATAATTATAGGAATATGCAAAGTAAAAAATAGAATTGCACTATATCACTAAATTATTTAACAAACATAGTGTTATAAATGGACATGAAATTTGTTGAGTCATATAAATTATATTTTGAAACATGAAATATTTGTATACCACTCCCAGACTCTCACTTTTCTCCGAGTGCTCAAGGCAATTGCTTTAGAACTATACTCTGCAATTGGACTCAACAAAATTGACTTGGTTTATTTTCTCAGTATCTTAATTATTATTATTGATAAAATTAGTTCTACTAATTGGTTAATGGCTGCCAAATTGTTACTTTGTTATATTTTCCTGGAAACACACCTTATTTTACTAGGGGTCTTAGGACACAGAACCATTATCTGTTAACTATAGTTTCCACATTTGTAAAAGTGCAAAACTCATTCCTGTTGTATATCATTGTTGCACAATTAGGCATATTTGTAATTTTTCATAACAATGATATTTCATAAAATGTAAAGGCTGAAGTTTTTCACAAAGGGAAAAGGCATAGGAGTTTAGAGTCTAATATAAAAATTTTTATGAATAAAGACAGTATTAGGAGTAACAGGGAAGACAATAAACTATCAAAAGATAACATATGAAAAACATATTTTCAAATATAAAATGAATTAAAAAGTAGTGATTAGAAGTCAGAATCCAGACATTATTTTAAAAATAAATATAATTTTCCTTTATGGCTAGTTATATATGAAGTACAAGAGCAAGCAATGATTGAAGTTTTTAGCTCAGCAACAGGAAAGAAAAGGTTGCCTTTATGAGTGGTAGAATGGTAATTATATCTCAAAAAAGAATGACATTGAATGATAGCATTGAATTTGGAAGCTGAATTGCATAGTAGACACACCAAAATGAAGACGTTTGGTAAGCAGACAGATAAACACTGATTGGGACTGTAACTGGAATGGAATATCGTATCAATAAACGATTTAAAAATAAGCAATGTATGTTCCAAAAAAGATAAACCAAAGCATAAAAAGGGGAATAAATAAAGCACAACGATAGAAATTATCCATATGACAGAAAAGTTGACAACATAAAATTTAGATGATTAATTGCTGGCGCAAATATTCAGAGTATGTGAGAGGAGAATAGATCGTTAGTGCTACAGGCGGACTGACCTTAGATAAAAGTCTAGATAATTCTCCCATAGTAGCATTTGAGACAACAAAATACTAATATTGCAGAAGAAAGATTCTGACCTTTGGAACATCAAATTCTTCACAAAGCTGTGCAGGAAATACTTTGGAGCATAAGTCTTGCAGTAATTCTCATAACTTTTTATGTAGAAAAACTAGGCCATCTGCTCCACCAACTAGTTGGGTAACATTCAATTTTTAAATTTAACTTTAATAACTATCTCATTCAAATAAAGGGATGAATCTCGAAGTTGTTTTCCTCTCTGATAGTTTGTAATGATACAATGTTATAATGTCTACTGGTTTATATTTATCAACTAGAGAATATTCTTAATCCTCCCTAAAGCACACACACACACACACACACACACACACACACA
>NC_022026.1:36639579-36654536 GCF_000317375.1 Microtus ochrogaster | reverse complement strand
GGGGAGGGACAGAGACAGGGAGAGAGAAGGACAGAGAGAGAGAGAGAGAGAGAGAGAGAGAGAGAGAGAGAGAGAGAGAGAGAGAGAGAAGGAGGAATAGATTCTTATTTCCACTTATAGGAATATGGACTATATACATAAGAATAACTTTTAAAAATGTAGAAAATTTATTCTGAGATATTTAATTGGCTTAAAATAAACTGGAACGTTAACTGTCTGGAATTTGCAGGCCATCTGGTCTTTTGTCTCTACACACAGTTTAGTCTTAGTTCAGACTTACTTCTTTCTTATACATTTCGGATCATTTTATTTTATTTTATTTTGTATGAAATTGATCTAGTTACATTATGCGTAATTGCTGTACTGAAAAATTTGTTCCAAACTCTATTGCTCCTTGCATAAAATAACTTTGCTTGTGTTAGTTTACTCTTAGATACCTAATTTTACATGCAATCCCTAGTAACAGTGAATACCCTCAACTAAATCCAAATTATTTTCAAGTCACTTTTATAATCCACTCCATAATTTCAAAATCTCACTAAGGGTCCTTGAGATTTTTGCTTTTATTTTTCTCTATTTGGAATAAAATTTATTGGCCCAAATTCTCAGTGCAAATCTAAGGGAAAATTGTTAGGATGTGATTTTGTCTGTTTTCTTACAAGCTTTGTTTTGTACTCAGGATTGATCAGTTAACATCAAGGCTATCCCTTTTGTAGAACTGGAATTGCTTTGCTTCATATATAAATACTAAAGAAAAGGGAAAAAAGAAGAAAAATCTTTGTTAACTGCAGTCAGAGCAGAGACAGATGTAGCATACACTTGAAGGGTTGCTCAGATCTATTGCTGGGTCCTTCTCAAAGTAAACACTGTTGACCTTGAGATTCTTCACCATTAGTCCTCCTGAAGAGAATTCATTAAGTGGTGCCATTAAAACCTGACCACTGTGCTTCTCACCCAGGGCATTCCGGTGATGACAGTGTGAATCAGTGCCCTGCTGTTCAAAACAAAGTACAGGTGCAGACTCCCTGAAGTCTCAGAGCATTTTTGAGTTAGGCTCAATCTGTTGGCCTGACAAAATGAAGCGTGAGAATTGCCATTAGTTGAAAAGAAGATTACATCTATTTATTTGCAGTAAGAGATATGATTCAAGTTTACTTGCTGATCTTAGGAAACTGATACTGGTTTGGGTGATTTCAACAATATGTTAATGTACAAATCCAAAACAGAATATAATGAAGAGTTCATCACAACTTTAGAATTCTGTTATCTTATAAGAAGGCATAATAGTCTGAATAATTTATAAAATAATATTTTAGCTAAAAGTTAATTGTTAACAAAAACCTAGGCAGCTGATTAATTTATATGTTCAAAATCCTTTTGGGGTGGTGGTTGTGGAGGTTTCAAGGAAGGGTTTCTCTGTGTAGCATTGACTGTCCTGGAACTCGACCTGTAGACCAGGCTTGTCTTGAACTCCCAGAGATTAGCCTAAATCTACCTCCCAAGTGCTGGGATTGAAGGCATGTGCCAACCCTTCCTTGCACAAATATCCTCATAAGGAACTCTGCTTCTGATAAATTAAAATGAAGTATCTTCTACATTGACTTGAGAAAACGTTCACTATAGTTTAGTAGATGAGTAGAACTATTTATGCAACAGCAAAATAGTACAATCCCACTTCTTTTTTTTAAAAAGATTTATTTATTTATTTAGTATCCTGCCTGTAGGCCAGAAGAGGGCACCAGATCTCATTATAGGTGGTTGTGAGCCACCATGTGGTTACTGGGAATTGAACTCAGGAACTCTGGAAGAGCAGTCAGTGTTCTAAACCACTGAGCCATCTCTCCAGCCCTCCCACTTCTTATAAAAGCATAAAGATATGGAGATACATTTATGTGTGATAAAGAATAGAAAAACAGCTTAAATACAAACAACCACCATCATATATACAGTATTTGTTTTAAATGTAAAAAAAGGTAACATGTTTATATTATGTTCTCATAGAGATCTCTCAAGTGGTTTGGGTAACATTTTCACTACTGATTTTACTCTCTTTTTTTTCTTTTTTATTATTACTTAAAAAAATACGAATCCAAATTCCCACTCCTTCCCCTCCTCCCAGTAGGGGACTGGGAGGGCCCTCTCCCACCACAGACCTTCCCCCTCCAACACTAAGGGAGTGCCATGCACCCTGTCCTGTAGAAAGTCCAGGACTCTCCTTACTACACCTAGGTTGAACGAACCATGGTACTGTAAGTCTATTTCCCCCATTAAAGCTGTATATATTTTTTACAATCTGTCTGCATTCATTTACTCCGCTACAACATCCAAAGAGAATAGGATCCCATGAAGCCGGTATATGCAAGTAGAGACACATCCCAGTGTCGCTATCAGTGGCCCCTCAGTCTGCCCCAGCTTTCAACCCCCTCCAAAGGGGCTTGATTGTTCTTATGCTTGTTCACTCCCAGTCCAGTTGGAGTTGGTGAGCTACCATTAGCTCAAGCAAACTGTCACAGTGGATGATCCCTTCATGGTCTTGAATTCCTTGTTCATACTCTCACTCCTTCCACTCTTCAACTGCATCTTGGGAACTCAGTCCAGTGCTCCGATGTGGGTTATTGCCTCTGTTACCATCTGTTGTTGGACGAAAGTTCTATGGTGATAATCATCAGTCTGACTACAGGGTAAGGCTAGTTCAGATACCCTCTCTTCTAATGCTTACGGTCTTAGCTGATGTCATCCCTGTGAGTTCATGGACATTGTTCTATAGCCAGGTTTCTTGCTAACTCCATAATGGCTCCCACAATCAAGATATCTCTTTCCTTGCTCTTATATCTCTCCTTCCTCCATCTTGACTATCCCATTTCCTCAAGTTCTCGTCAACCTCCCTTCTCCCCTTTCTTCTACACCCTGCCCTCCTGCTTCCAAATTTTTGTCTGATTCTAATTTCCAGGTGGGTCTATGCAAATGGACGGAATTAGAAAACATTATCCTGAGTGAGGTAACCCAGTCCCAAAAAACAAATATGGTTTGTACACATAAGTGGATACTAGTCATAAACAAAGGGAATGAGCCTATAGTTCAGGATCCTACAGAAACTAAGTAATAAGGTGTACCCAAAAGAAAACATATATAGACCCACCTGATCTTACTCTCTCAAATTTGCATATTTTCTCTGGTTGAGTTAGAATCTCCGGAGATAAAACCTAAGATTATGCAATCCCACTGCACAAATAAGCCACTGCTCCAGAGATAGTAACATTCTGTAGGGCCCCATTTTGAGTGCTCAATTGCTTTAGTTGGTCTTTGAACCAGAGTTAGAAAGGAAATAGCTGAAAAATTAGCGTAACAGTGAACAGTGTTTTAACACAGGCCAATACATATCCTGGAACTTTTGGTACAGCTTCTAATTTTTTGTTACTACTGATTATATCTGAATGGGGAAATGAGTGGGAACACATTTCCTCTTGGGTATGAACCTAAATGAAATGCCCATGAGAAATGAATTTTGTAGCTGGAGTTTGAACATCCTAGGCAAGTCTAAACTCAGAACATAAGATTTATGGAAATTCTCACCTAATGTTATTTAAAACTAAAATTTTGAAGAATTTCTTGAAATCTGGATTTGATCAAATATTACATCTTTAGTGTTTTTCTTCCTTTCAATTTTTGCAGTAAGTTATATTAAGGACATATCTATTTATACCTATCTCTATCATCTCTATATCTCTATCAATCTATCTCACATCTACATATACACACACTTTCATAGCTCTAATTAAAGACTTTCATATTAAAGCCTCATGATAGTGGAGTTAATTTATAATGCTGTTAGAATGAGAATGTCTAATAGTTAAATAGATTCTATGTGTAGGAAGTGATAAGGCTTTTCAATTACTTTGTAGCAATAATATTTCTTGAATAATCTAAGAGATATAAACTTATTCAAATGAATGTGGTAATATGAGATGTTCAAGTCTAATGTCTTCATTTTAGTAGAAGGAATTATAAATATTTTTTTGGATTCCTATAAAGGAATATTTGAGTGGTTTTCTTCTAAGTTCTAATATCGATATGCTTACCTCTTCTTGGTGATGAAATTTTTATGTATTGTTGTTATCATTGTTAGAAATAGCAGTAGTAATAGTAGGAGCAGCACTAGTAGTAGTATTGTGACAAGATATTCTCTGTGGTGTTACAGTGTTGGGGTATGAAGACTATGTGGAGTTCTACTAGCTTCATTATTAATCCTGATGAAGGTATTGTTTCTTTAGTGTTTTATGGTAGGTTAAGAGATGTTCATAATGAACATTTGGTGATATTTTAAGATTTTTTTTCAAGTTTATTTGACTTCTTGGTTAACATAATCTTGTTTATTTCCTTGTAGCTTCACTTGAATTAGAACTATTTGGATAAAGCTATTTTTATTTAGCCTTGCTTCATCTTAGAGCAACATATTTACTGCCCCCACAAAAGGAATCTATTGCCCACTGCTGGGATTGTATCTGCTGGGATTTGGGATATACATGCTCTCCTACTAGAGGGTATGGGTAAAGACCAGACACTGATATATGTTAAAATACTTTTACTCCAGTGACAAATCCATTTAATTTAAATTTTTGTTCTGTTTTGGATTTTTAAGATGCCATGTCAAGCATAACTGCAACTCTGTCTCCTCTGCTTTTTGTAAGTGAATTTCAGTATTAGCATAGGGCATTTTCTCTCCTACTAAATCTGTTCTCCTCCTTTGAATGTTATTCTGTGCTATTTTTAATTCTAAAGCTAGGGAAATTGAATATGGCAAAATATCATCAGAGGTGAAATAATAAGACAAGATTAAAGAACACAAATTTACCACACAACTAATCTAGTATGAGATGAATAAATTAAGTTTACACTTTATAATGTTTAGTTTCTTTTAGTTTTAATATTAATACTTAAATGTCAATATTGATTAACTTTTAACATATTCTCTAAACACATTTAATGTATGCTAAATGTATTAAAGTATTATTTCCCATTAAAATGAAAATTTTCCTTTACTCTTATCTTTTCAAGGTATTGATATATCTTAAAATATTATTGGCATGTGTTGACACCATTTCATAAAAATAGAAATAAATATTTAATTTTATAATAAAATATCAAACAGTAAAAAAAATAGAATTAGTAAATATATAAATTCATAATACAGATTGTAGAAGGAGCTGTGGGCTGCATTCCTGCTGCCCAGCTCCCAGCCACCTGGCTAGCTTATGCCCTGAAATAACAACACGCACATTGTACTCATTTAAACACTGCCTGACCCATTAGTTTCAGCATCTTCTTGGCTAACTCTCACATCTTGACTAACCCATTTCTAATAATCTGTGTAGCACCATGAGGTGTTGTCTTACCAGGAAGATTCTAGTGTACATCCATCTTGGGCTGGAGCTTCATCGCATCTGACCCAGAGAGGAGAGGCATGGTGATTGCCTCACTTCCTCCCAGCATTCTTTTCTGTCTACTCCACCCACCTAAGGGCTAGCCTATCAAATGGGCCAAGGCAGTTTCTTTATTAACCAATGAAATCAACAGATTGACATATGACCTTCCCACATCAACAGATACTATTTAATGTTGTTAATACTAATTCTTTTTGAAACTTTATTTAATGCTTTAAATAGATATTTCTAATGGTAGAGTGGTAGCATAAATATAAGATCATATTTTGCAGTTCTCATATTTGTTTCAAACTTCTAGTTAGGAAAAATACTTAAAAGCATATGAATGTAAACAAATCACTTTAAACTGAAAAAAAAATGAAAATTTGAGGTTTAAAATTCATTGGATTTAAAGAGGTTCATTGGGATACAATATCAAATGTCTATTGAATCATCACACCATTAATCCACAGTGCCAAGCTTTGATAATGCTCATTAGTCCTGAAATGAACCTTTTAAACTATAATGTGTTTTGTTAACATTAACCCATTTTACTACCATGAGACTGTGATTGAGTTACTATTTGTATTCCCATTTTATAGAGAAAGGAAAGAAGAGAGTATGTGTTATACAGAGTGGTTGAATCATTTGGAAGATAGGAAAAAGTCATTTATTGTATTGAGACTAATGAAAAAAGTTTGGAAAAAACACTCAATAAGGTAGATTTCTATGAAATGTTCATCTTTCCAAAGGTTATCATTAGTAGCAGGGAATAGCAAAGGCGATTAATCCAAGGAAGAATTAAGCTCATTTATATGTTATTGAATGCCCACTGCAGAATGTTACACATATTCATGCAAAAAAAATCAATGACAATAATAAAGATGTATATATGTCTTGTGTGTGTGTGTGTGTGTGTATCCATGCACTTGCATTCAAGTATGCTTTTACATGCCAGTGCATACCTGTGAATTTCAGATAACAACATTGTGGAGTCAGCTTTTCTCCTTCCATCTTTGCATTGGTTCCAGGAAACAAATCCAGGTCAGATTGAATCTATTAATATTTCATCATGGTTGGAGAAGGAGGCCTATTAAGACCCACCCCTCCCAGAGGTACTATTGAGTGTTAAATTTTATTGACGGAAGGTTTGTCATTTTCTTTCATGGTATAGTCACTGATAAGTTGTCCTTTCCCCAGTAAATATACCACCAAAATCTGGAGAACTTTGCTGATAAGTCACAGCTACACGGTGATACAAAGATTAATAGAAATAGGCTAAATTAAGATGTTTGAGTTAGCCAGTAAGAAGCTAGAGCTAATGTGTGTTTTAATTAATACAGTTTCTGTGTGGTTATTTTGGTTCTGGGTGGCTAGAATGAACAAGTGGCCTCCTTCAAACTCTGCCTTTGGAGTGGTGGGATTAAAGATGTATGCCTCCTTAAAGCAAGAATACATACTTTTTGGGCAAAAGGGATTCTTGATATAAAGTATGAAATTCTTCTTTTAAAAAGACCTTGGTGTTGCTGTGAGAGTTCATTTTTGCTCAGGCATCTGATTTCTTTGAATTTGAAAAATTGAATAGAAAGACTCACAGAAACAATGCTCAGTATTTATTTCTTGGGTAGTAAGCCAACTCTCTTTCCCTTTTCTCCCTACTCTCTTCTCCTTTTATTATATACGTATTGATTTATCCCACATCAGGACAGCAACACTGGCTCTGTCCCCACTGGCTTATTCATCCATTCTTGGAAGGAAAAGTGAAGATTAGGAAAGACATAGACAAGAGAAAATTGATAGAGGAGGGAGTGCATCTAGTAAATACCAAGAGTTGCCTCGTGATTATTTCCCATAGGTTTTCTATACCCAGCCCAAAGAGGAGGGGGACTACAAGAGGCTTCTCCAACAAGAAACAAACAACAAATAAAGTAATAACTTTCTCAATAGCCAAAGCATCAAGTAACCATACCCTAGGTCAAAACATCCTGTTAGTAACCATACCTTGGATCAAACCTCCTTTCATATAATTTTGAAGAAGCAAAAATAGGTGTGAACTATCTGACCTATAGTCAAGTTTGAACGAATTCACTTCTCATATTGCACACATTTATGTCTCAAGGTAATTTTTTTATCAATCATGCATGTTATGCTGAGCAATTCCTTTTTCTTCTCAGGGTTCATTATGTGCCAGTCCAACTATTTCTACATTGTAGTGTTATATTGTGAGACAGAGTCCCTCTGGAGATTCCTTCCAACATGTATACTCACCTTTCAATCTAATCTAAGAATCAATTTTGCATTATTATATACATTATATAAAGATAGTTAGAATTGAAAGAATAAGCAAATTCTTATAGAACTATATGATAGTAGGCATAAGTATCTCTTTCCTTCTTTTAAATGTTCTTATTACACGAATTGGAGATGTGGTAAAAATCTAATGTTCAATGAAGACACAAGGTTTTGGTTTGTGTTTTTAACTTTGATGTAGTCATACAGTGTCACTGAGGGCCCATGAAATTGATAACTCAGTGGGTAAATGTACCTGCTGTTAAGCCTCCTGATATGTTTGATCCTCAGGACTCTCAGGACAGAAAAAAAGAACAGACTCATGCAAGTTTTCTTTATGACATGTACCTCATGATATATGCTTCTACACTTGAATGAGCATATGCATAAAACAAACAAACAAATAAAAGATGTCACTGAATATCCCTACAATCTGGGAAATATGACTCCATAGTCTTTTTAAATAAACTTATTTATTTATTTTACATCCCAGCCACAGTTTCCCTTCCCTCCTCTCGTCCCAAATCCCCCCCCACACACACACACTCCCTGTTTCTACTCCAAGCCACTCCACTTCAGTTTCTGTTTAGGAAAGGACAGGTCCCCCATGGGTATCAACAAAATATGGCACACCAAGTTGCATTAAGACTAAGCACTTCCCCATGTAGTAAGGCTGGGCAAAGTGACCCAGTATGAGGAGCAGGGTCCCAAAGGTCCTTAAATGAATCAGAGACAACCCCTATTCTCACTGTTACGAGTCTCACAAAAGGATCAAACTATACAACTGTAACACAAATTCAGAGTGGCTACGTCAGTCCCACGCAGGTTCGATGGTAATCAGTTCAGTCCCTGTTAGCCCCTATGAGACCAGGATAGTAGATAATGTGTGTTTTCTTGTAGTGTCCAAGTTCCTCTTGAAAGACCCTCCAAGAGTGTCTTTCCTCTGGGGAGACCCTTCCCAAGGAGCAGCGAGACCACTTGTATGGATGCAAACAGCAAGAGGTTTATTCAGATACACAGGTACCTGGGGCGACAAAGTCTCTTGTAGGACTTGTGAGCCTTCAGGCCGGGGTAATGGGTTTATATATGTTTTGGGGAGCAAAAAGCGAGGTACAGAAGCGAGAAGCGTAGTTACAGGGTTTTCATTGGTCAGTTTGAATGTGGCCGAGTTCAGGTCGGGACAAGGTCCCTTGGAGAATTGCCTTGGCTCTTATCTGGGGCAGACAGAATGCCTTCTCGGTATTCACCATTTCTCGACACCCAGCCACATTCTCGGCATTCCCCCGTTCCTCCCCGGCCCAGCCACAGGTGTCTCTATCTTGTTTTGGCAGCTTCTAAACTGCCCTTTGTTCAAACCCTGAATATTCAGTACAAGCCTTGCAAAATGGCGTTACCGGTGCTAAGTTGTTTAACAAGCTGGGTGGGGGTCTCTCACTCTGGCTCTTGCAATTCTTTCACCTCCTCTTCTGCTGGATTCCCTTAGTACTCCATCTAATCTTTTGCTGTACGTCTGTATATGTTTCCATCAGTTGTTGGATGAAGCCTTTACGATAACAATTGGGCCAGGTACCAACTTAGTCACAGAAGATAGCCAGATCAGGCTAGGTATCTGTTATTGTTTGAAATCTATGCTGGGGGCCAGCGACCTGGTTCAGAGCATATCTTAGACAGCAAACTCCACCAGAATAGGTATGGGGGAGTAACCGTGGAGTGAGTGAGCCAAGCGAGAGACCGCTGAAGGCCCAGATGTGAATCTGGGTCCTTCAAGGGAGTAGACTTAAGCCAGAAACCCTATGGGTCTGAGTGTGAGACTAGGACCTCCGAGGAACTAGGCCTGAACCAAGACCTCAGCTGGTCTGGGTGTGAATCTGGAGCCTCTGAGGGAGTAGGCAGGAACCAAAGATCTCTGCAGGTCCAGGCATAAGTATGGGACCTCAGAGGCAGTAGGCCTGAGCCAGGACATCTGTGGGTCTGAGCATGAGTCTGGGATGGTTGAGGGAGTAAGCCTGAGCCAGATCCTCTGCTGGTCTTGGTACACCTGAGCCTGGGAACTCCCAGGGAGTAGACTGGAGCCAGAGACCTTTGCAGGACCAACTCAAAGTCAGGGACCTCTGCAGGAGGGGATCCAGACCAGGATCTACAGAAACAAGTCAAAGCAAGTAACTACAAAGGAGGCCTCAGAAAGAAAACTCCAAGGGAATGGAGCAAAGCCCAGTAGGACTTAGTGATCTCCAGGAGCATGAAGTGACCAACAGGTTAACTAGAACTGTGGCACTGACTGTACCATGAGGAACAACTATCTGAGCTTTGGATTCACTGGCACCTATACGATTAACCAACAGAATCTCAGACAGCCCCAACCACACCTATTAGAGAAAAGATGAATAGGAAAGGAACACATGCAACACCAGAAAAAGCAACACGACATCAGTAAAATCTAAAGACCATACAATAGCAAGACTTGAACAACCAAATACAGATGAAGCAAAAGAAAATGACCTAAAAAAATAACTTCAGGAAAATGTTTGAAACTCTTAAAGAGAAATGAGAAATCCCTCAAAAAAAATGGAGGAAATGGCAAACAAAAAAATGGAAGACATCAGCAAATCTCTTAAAGAAAACCAAGAAAAAGCAATCAAACATATGAAAGAAACTATTCAAGACTTGAAAACTGAAATAGGGACAATAAAGAAAACAGAAGTTGAAGGAATTTTAGAAACAGAAATCATGAGAAAACCATCAAAAACCACAACATGAACATGTTCACAAACATGAACAGCAGAATACAAAAAAAATGGAAGTGCTGAAGATACAAAGAAGAAATAGACTCATCAGTCAAAGAAAACATTAAATCTAACAAAACCTTAGCCCAAAATATACAAAAAGTATGGGGAACCATGAAAAGGCCAAACCTAAGAATAATAGGTATAGAAGAATGAGATGAAATTCAAATCAAAAGCACAGAAGGGTTGGGGGGAGGGTGAGTGGGGATTGGGAGGAGGGGAGGAAGTGGAAATTTTGAATGGTATTATTTATAAAGCAATAAAAACAGCACAGAAAATATATTTAACAAAATCATATAAGAAAACTTTCCCAATGTAAAGAAAGATACAAAGATGCCTATGAAGATAGAAGAATCTTACAGAACACCAAATAGACTGGATCCAAAAAAAAATTTCCCCTTGCCACATAATAATCAAAACACTAAACATACAGAGTAAAGAAAGAATGTTAAGAGCTGCAAAGGAAAAAGATCAAGTAACATATAAAGGCAGACATATCAGAATTACACCTAACTTTTCATTGGAGACAATGAAAGCCAGAAAGTCATGGTCAAATGTTATGCAGACATTAAGAGAACATGGATGCCAGCCCAGAGTACTATACCCAGGAAAACTTTCAATCACCATAGAAGGACAAAACAAAATTTTTCACAGACCTTAAAAGAATAGTATTCAACTTCATATGGAAAAGCAAAATCCCCAGGATAGCCAAAACAATCCTGTACAATAAAAAAGAACTTCTGGAGGCATCACAATCCCTGACTTGAAACTCTACTACAGAGCTACAGTACTGAAAACCGCCTGTATTGGCATAAGAACAGACAGAAGGACCAATGGAACTGAATCAAAGACCCAGATATTAATCCACACACCTTTGAACAACTGATTTTTGACAAAGAAGCAAAAAAATATATCAAATGGAAAAAAGATAGCATATTTAACAAATGGTACTATAACAAAAATACTTTTCAGTCATTAGCTAAAACTAATCAGAAGGCTCTATACAATGAATTAGAACCTGCTGTTTGCATTCAAAGTTTTAGCAATACATTTCTAAAGTCACTAGGTCTAAGGAAGCCTTTGTTCACATTCTACTTACTAAAATTCTTTGGGACTGAACAAGTTCTTCTAGTCCAAGCAGAGTACTGCAGGGCATTAAGGTGGCAATTTCACAGTGGATTATTGGTTATAAAAAAGATCCTGTAGGCAGATGTTATAATGATCCTAATAGTTGGCAATTTATTTGTGTACAACCCCAGAGTCCTATGTACCTTGCTTATAAGGTACTCAGGAGGAGAATTGGATAGCACTATAGATTCCATGGCTTTGAGAAGAAAAGGTATTAAAAAGGTTTTTTTGAAGTCCCTCTTGCAGTGAACTAAAAAAAAAATCTGGTCTTTTATCATTTTACCTTTGGTATAAAAGTTCCATATCTAATATTATCAATGGGTAATATTTTCAACTGTGATTTCTCTTATAATGAAGATGTATGTTAGACTGTGACCCAACACCTAAGTGAAACAAAAATACAATAAAAGAGAAAGAACCTATTTAAATCATATATGATACTATATGGTACTAATCATATAAAATATATGGAATTATTGGGTTTTCAGAATAATATTGTCAATCACAAGAATTACCTAATACTTTCTCTTCAATATAATAATAAAAATAAACACACATCACACCCTGCTTCAAAATCACAAGCACATAGATTTGAAAGTTATTTCCAGACCGTTAAGAAGTGATTCGGTAGTTATAATAAAATTTATCAATGAATTGTTCCTGCTTTAGTCAGGTGAAAATATCACTTCATTCATTTCCATGAAAATGTGATCTTTTTGTACTCCTGCTTATTTAATGTGACTGAAAAATACAGAATTTTGCATAACGAACATGGCAACTTCACAGAAAACTAAGTGTTATGATCTCAAACCTGTCTTTATTCCTAATTCATGTGGAGCTATTTGTTATACCAATTCAAATTTTAAAAAAATGTTTGGAGTGACTATTTTATTTAAAAGAGGGTATGCAAATTTTCAAACAAGGGTTTGCTGATTATTTAGTAATAGTAAAGTTAACAGTACAATGATATAGTAATAAAAATTAAATGTATATAATAAACTATGTGCGTATATACACATATATGTATATATGCATATATTTCAGTTTTAACCAATGTATTTGTAAATATAACCTTAGTCATCAGTGCCTTTGAATAACATAGTTTGTGAGAGAATTGTCTGTATTCTGTCAATCATGTTTTAAATAAACGCTGATTGGCCAGGCAGGAAGTATAGGCAGGGAAACTAGACAGGAAGTAGAAATGATACAATGAGAACAGGAGAATTCTGGGAAGGAGGAAGCTGATTCCTCCCACTCCTACCAAGACCACCTAAGCAGCAGGATGTGATCTGCCCCATTGAAAAAGGTACTGAGCCACATGGCTAACATAGATCACAATAATGGGTTAATATAAGCTACAAGAGCTAATAAGTAGCCTGACCTAATGGACCAATAAGCTTTATAACTTATAAAGATCTCTATGTGATTTTCTTTGGGGCTTGCTGGCTGTGGGGAACCGAGCAGGACAGAAACCTCAACGAGCAGGCCCATTCGTGTTACAGAATGGTGCCCAACCTCATGTTACAATAGTTAATAGCAAATCTTCAATGTTGATGTGCAAACAGATATTCAACTCTTAATAACTGGTTTAAAGTTTATTCTTATGTAAAATATTCTTTAGTTTACTTTTATGGGATACATCCCGAGAGGACACCACTGAGTTATATGGTAAAAATTTAGAGGCCAGATTAAAGCATTAGTAGCTATTAAGAATAGAAATTAAAGACAGTTATGTCAAGTGTTAAACAAACAAGAAAATGTTCACTTTCAAGAACACTAGCATTAACAATTTAAAAGAAAACTTATTAACAGAAGTTGAAAAAGGGAAAAATTGAAATAAATGAATATATAGAATAAGATTCACACATGTACTCATAGACAAAGGCATGGTTTCTCTCTCTCTCTCTCTCTCTCTCTGTGTGTGTGTGTGTGTGTGTGTGTGTGTTAAACACCCCCCCACACACACAGAGGAGAATTTTTGCAGCATGCATATTGGAGTCACAAAATCCTACATGGAACTATTGAAAACTGAATTTCTAGCCAAGGGGTTGAGAGAAAAGGGAAAGATTCACAACAAGGCAATTTTGAGTCAGAGTTTATATATTATTTTATAAAGAATTGCTTATCAAATATTAATGTGAAGGTACACTTGGGAATCTTGTCATAGGACTGAAGTGGGTACAGAGATTCTGCAGTTTCTAACTCCTAGGTGGCAATAATGTTGTCATTCTATAGACTATGCTGTTAGTTACAATGTTTAGATGAGATTATCCACCAATCAGAGACAAGGAGTGGGTATGAGAAGCCAAAGTGGAACAGAAGTATTTCACACATGTAAGGGCAAAGGGAAAAAGGTTGGGGGAATCAAAGTCTGTTTTTTGAGTTCATCCTGAGATTGTAATGTAAAGAGAGTAAAAGGGATCTGGAGACATATTTTGTTAGCTAAGAATATTGCTGGCTTTTAATAGAAGCTTAGCTCAAATTGAAACATTCATATTAGGTTGCTCACAACCAACTGTAAATCCAGAAATCCAGCTCCAGGGGAAACCATTACCCTTAGCCTCAATGAGCACCTGCATTCATGTATACACATGCTGGTAGGTGTGCATGCACACACATACACACTCTCCACAATTTAAAATAATCCAAAAAACTGAAATGGCGATAGGAATGCCATAGTGTTTTTTATTTCTTTGTTTTTTTTTTTTTGCTATAGCTCAAAATATTGCAGCATTCAAAATGACTTGAATATCTCTGAGCAGCAATTTAACATACTATACATGAGGAAGCCCTCTTTAGTCAAAACTCCACAGTGTTCCTTCCTGGAAAAGAAAAAAAAAAGATTTCAACCTTTTTTTTTAAATTTTTTCTTTTTTTTTATTGAGAAAAGGAAAAAAAAACAAGTTTCTGCCTCCTCCCAGCCTCCCATTTCCCTCCCTCTCCTCTCACCCTTCTCCCCTTCCTCCCACCCTTTTCCCCCTCCCCGCACTCCTCTCCCCCTCCCTCTCCAGTCCAAAGAGCAGTCAGGGTGCCCTGCCCTGTGGTAAAAAAGATTTCAACCTTTTATTGCCACGGAAAAAACAAGCAATCAACCAAATCATGTTAACACCTACGTTTCTCAATGACCAGAAACAGATCTATTTTAAAGTTACTGACCAAAGGTTTTCAATGGTTCCTTAAGATTGCTACAAAAACGAAGGAAAAAGAAAAAGTTGTACACTGCAAAAAGAAAAAGAAAGTAAGCTTGGCGGTGGTGGCACACACCTTTAATCCCAGCACTAGGGAGGCAGAGGCAAGTAGATCTCTGTGAATTTGAGGCCAGCCTTGTAGGGATAAG
>NC_022026.1:36604380-36635949 GCF_000317375.1 Microtus ochrogaster | reverse complement strand
TATATAGTTGTATTTGGTTTAGTTCTGTCTTATTTAGACAAAAAGGGGAGATGTAGGGATAAGTCCCGCCCCTTAGGGGGCATGTTCGCCTCGGACTAATGTTTGCCTATAAATTTGGTGAGCGTGCTCCCAGCTGCTGCTTCTGCTTTCCTGGTCTCTGGGGGAACAGTGGTTCTGTAAGTCTATTAAAGCTATATATATATATTTACAATCTGTCTGCATTTGTTTACGCTGTTACACAGCCTGGTGTACTAGAGCTAATTCCAGGACAGGTTCCAATGCTGCAGAGAAATCTTGTTTCAAAAACAAAACAAAACAAACAAACAAACAAAAAACAAAAAAAGAAAAAGAAAAGACATTTCAGAAATATGACAGTTCCAGGGGCTTATTCAAATTCCTTGCTCTGCAATCTTGAGTGAATTACTATAGCTGTTCCCTGAAAAGAATGAGAGGAATGATGTTTTGATGTTAGGTCATAAATATGAAAAACTATTAATATTTTATTGAAACGCTAATTCTGGTCTCTAGGGATAGGACAAAATCCTGCATCATTTTCTAGACATGTTCTAATTTTCTTTACTCTATGTAGTTATATTTTGGGAAACATGATTTGATTAGCAGTCAGTGTCTTTCTGAGCTATGTGCCTTCTTGGCTCAAAAATCTAACCCATCAAATACAAAGCTGTGGTTTCATGTATACCACATTGCTGATTCCTATGCCTAGTCTGAAATGCTACTTGCTGGTTCAGGACCTGTCAGTATTCATTTGCTCAGTCTGACCAATGAAATGAAGAAAGAAGGTCTCAGAGAGTAGAATTTGCTTATTTCACAATTTCACCTTACCATAAAGCTCTTTCAGCAAGTAAACAGACAGCAGCTACTATCCCTATCCACTGGGATGCATTATTCATGTCCCTCTTCTGAACACATATCAGACATAAATGTGACAATATACGTAAATTGACAAGATGAATTCACGGCAATCAATATGTAAAGAATCAGAGACCACATTTAGTCCCCTATTCTCATTTCTCTTACCATAATGTATGGAAAATATAATTTTTTTACTCTCAGTTTTCTTTTCTGAAATAAAACATATGCACTTGTTATATTGTTCCATACATAAAACACAGATTAAAGGAAATAATTTGTTCAGAAATGCATACCACCTAGGTTGTAGTAGGAATTAAATTTCAAGGATAAATGTCATAATTTCAAATTAGTGAAAATAGACTTGGGGAATTATATCTGACTTAGATTTTTTTTTTTTGATTTTTCGAGACAGGGTTTCTCTGTGGTTTTGGAGCCTGTCCTGGAACTAGCTCTTGTAGACCAGGCTGGTCTCGAACTCATAGAGATCTGCCTGCCTCTGCCTCCCAAGTGCTGGGATTAAAGGTGTGTGCCACCACCGCCCGGCTCTGATTTAGATTTTACATCATGAAATGTATCAATACAGATCATGTGGTTCATTTATTTGATTTATGTAAAATAAGCAGTCATTTTCCTAAAAGATTATATATATGTTTTTTTAGATTAAGGTTATAGCTGGTTTTTGTAGCTTGATTATTTTTGCAGCTCTTCCCTGTTTATTTGTTGTTCTCTTGATTCCTTATCTAAGACAACAGTGGAACTGGAAAGACCATTTGAGCATGAAGCAATTAGAGTACAGTGGTTGTTATTTTGAGAGATTAATTTTGTATGCACATAATGTTTTGTCAATACCTTCCTTCCTTCAGTGTATCTACGAAGGGCACTTTCAAGTTCATGGTAACTTACTGTCATAGAAGCTACTAAAAATATTTAACCATGAATATTGAAGCTTCCCGAATCTGAACATAATGAGAATTTTGTCTATATTTCACTTTTGGAAGGTGCAGTATAGTAATTTAAATAGGAAGAGTCCAGAGTTAGACTGTCTTGATTGAGAATTCTACATATGAATTTACTACCTTTGGGAGTAAAGAAAAGAAATTTAATCTATGAAAGCCATTGTTATTTTAAGTGTGTATTGGATAAAATGTTTGTTAGTTGTTACCATATTGCATATTGAGAAGATTAAATGGATTATCACTTTATGCAGCTTAAAATGGGGTATGAATTATTTATGCTTATATTATAATGTCAAGTTATCTTTATGCTATATAAAATAGTTATGTTTATGTTATTTTAAATAAAAATTTAATTTATGATGGTGGCAATGAGGATAATCAAACAATTGCAGGCATTTTTTAGGACACTGGAATTTGATGCTAGAAGGCAATCATGGTTTTTGCTTTTTAAATGTTTTGAGTTTGAGATTTAATGTTTTCTTATTAGGGCAACTGTCTGCCTGTTAGACTTCTTAAAAGACACACTTGCCATTTTAATTCAGTGTTCCAATTCCTTGACAACCAGAGCATTTTAAAATAGTATACCCCCTATGTAACAAAACATTGTGACAAATTTTAGTGCTTCATTGCCAGTGGGAATTGCTGTGCGGTTCGTGAGAATATGGCCTTTGCTGGCCTTTTCTCCTTTCCTAGCACTCATGGGAATATATAAAATATGAAAGCAACTTTCTTACTACAGAGTTAACTTTGAAGAAATGTAATTAGAATATTAAAAATACATTCAGCTAGTATTTTCACACAGAAATTAGTATTTCCTCAGATTAACAAATGATCTTGAAAGTGTGCCTACTGAGGTGGCAGAAATTAGGCATCTTCTTGGGTTGTATAAATACCATATGGTCATTCTTTTCGTCTCAGGAGACTGAACAATATTATGCTGTTGTTAGAACTCCTCCTCAAAGCTTAGATACTTGCAAAGTATTTTCAGAAATACGTCGCTATCACTTCCCTGAATAATCTGCCTGTGATCAAACCTCCTAAAATCTTTCATCCCTTATCTTCACACTGGGGAAAAAAAATGTTCATGATGTAACTGAACAGGAGGCCTGGTACATAAGAAGCACTCAGTAAAGAGTTGTTAATTTGTTAAGGTTTTTATTATAATCCTTAAATGCTCTGCTTCCTGGATTCCTCCTCTAATTCACAAACCCTTTATTTAGCAAGACAATGAGATATAGATTCATTCCTTTCTTCTGTTTAATATTAATTACTTTTTCTTTTGTTTTTTTCCTTCAAAAGGACCACTGAACCACACTTACTCCCTTTCCGTGATGCATTTCCATTCAGCATTGTAAAATAACATCTTATTCACTATTGTAGCTATTATAGCATTGACTATTATCTGATGAGCAGTTTCATTTGAACTTTCCTAATAACTAAAGATCTTACAATCTTATAAACTATAATTCTTGCTTTAAAAAATCCAGTTTAATTGTTTATATAATGCATATTAAACAGTAGATTCAAATAAAATGAATCTACATCTCATTTTGCTATTTCAACCTGAAAACAGATTTTGAAGATTTTAGAAATGGTTTCCAATGCAACTACCCAATGGCAACAACTGATCTGCTCTTCCTTTGATCTGTTATTTAGCAGAATTATAACTACAACTCAAGGTAGGTGCCTCAAAGCTCACTCTTATTAAGACAAGCAGATTTTTTTTGTTTTTGTTTTTCGAGACAGGGTTTCTCTGTGGCTTTGGAGCCTGTCCTGGAACTAGCTCTTGTAGACCAGGCTAGCCTTGAACCCACAAAGATCTGCCTGCCTCTGCCTCCTGAGTGCTGGGATTAAAGGCATGTGCCACCACCACCCAACTAGGACAAACAGAATTTAATAGATACCAAAGGACCTTATAGAGTCACAGTAGACTTTAAAATGTCTTTAACTCATTCATTTTCATGGTATAAATGTAGGGATTTGAATTTCAGCCGAGTAAAATTGGAAAATATCTAATTTTAATCTACTAGGAATGTGAAATAAATATGTTCAGACAAATTAAATGTTTTTCTCAGCCATATAAAAGTGATATTCTAATTAGCAACAAATAATGCAAATTTTAACAAGTCCATGTATATAATACCAGAAATACAAATATAGCATGTGTTTTGCATTAATTCAATTGTGAGCTGAGTTTATTCAATTATATGACTTATCTATTTGGTTCACATGTGCTCAAACTCAGATTTTTCCACCCGATGACATTTTGCCTCCAGCATTACTACTGTCTTCAAAGGAGCCACCAAAGTAGCAAAGATCTTTTAAAGACTGATGTAAGTACCACCCAAAAGGCTAGGTGCCTTTGCCCTTAGCTTAAGCAGAAGATAGTGGCACCTGCAGGGTCCTGCCCCTCCTGCTGGCTATAAACACTTGCTGAAAAAGCTGCCTAACTCAACACATTAGGGAGTTAAAATAGAAAAAAAGAAAATAGCCTCCTAGAAAGTTTTTCTTCTAGAGTTTATCTCAGGATTTCTGCTCTTACCAGTTACAGACACCAATTCCTATACTTTTTTTATACTCTAGTTGCCTCTTCTGCTTTAAATTTCTTATCTTTGCTTATTTCTAACATCAGTCAAATTAAAAATAAGCAATCACTTAATGATTCTTGAATTTGATATGTTTTTATGTTCTTAACAGTTTTTTTTTAAGTTAGTGAACTAGGCTAACTATATGGAAGGTCAGTGTAGTGACTTGTTTTAGTTTTAAGTTTAACAGAGTCAGAGTATTCAAGGGCATAATTAAACTGTAGACAGTTTAATATTCAATATACAGTCTAAGGTGGTATTTCTGGATAAGGAGTCATACTTTCTTTATTTCTGAATCTCTTACAATATACACAAGGCATCACTATCAGGAGGATATTTCTTGAAGAAGCAATACACAAACAACAGATACTTCCATTTAGCAAACATGCTGTGGAGTACTATGTAAGACATTTTAATGAATACCAATGCAATACATTTTGAAGTGAATGTTAGCCATACAAATGCAAGTTACACTCCATTTCAAGCAACCATTTTTCATTTATAATAGGAAAATGATTCTAAAATTACAACATAGGCAATAATAAAATATGCTCTAATTTTTACAAGTTCTTTCCAAGACCTTTTCACAGCTACATTTGATATATTAAATTGAGGTCAAACCTTAAGATAATGCATTAAACTAATGATGTTACTATGCAAAGATATTGTTGCTTATTTAAGGGGGAGATTCTTTTGTCTGCTCACTAATGTCAATTGCCAAAAAGTCAATAGTTGTAGGATATAATCAAAAGTTATTTGCATGTCTTTTGCACTATGACAATGCTTCAGAAGAATTCTTAATTTGTATATTTTATTTTATTTGAAGTTGTCTAATGCAGATCTTACATGAAAGTCTAAACTGTTATAACAAATAAACTTATGAAAATATTACAACTTTTGGATTCTAATCTACAGGTATTTTTTGGCTCAAGTTGTTACATGTTTTTTACTTGGTCAAATAAGATCTGGATACTATGAAAGTATCCTTATCCAATAAAACTAAAGTTATATTTTGATTAGGTTATCATTCTTCTCTTGTTCAGAAATGGAGAATGTGGAACCTGCCAAAAACCTGGATAACAATGTAATATTGTGTAAACAATCCCAAGTATTCAATGGCATTAAATGTAAAAGCTTATTTTTCACATTTTTGGAAAACTGGATTCCCTGAATCTAGTGAATTTCAAGTATTATTTTAAAGGATAATGGGTAAATAATCATATTCTTTTAATTTATATTCCATTTGAAACTGATATAGGTCAGCCTTTCCTTAAATTTCGATAATTCAATCAAGCCTCATAGACAATATTTAACTCCAAAAAGAGATGGAAAATTACCTACTTGAGATTTTTGTCCCATTCTTATCAAAACGGAAACAAGGAAAAATTGTAGTGACAATGTCTGGAAAAGGGAGTCCTTATTTATTCTCAACTTGTAGAGTCATTATAAGCATCACTATGGTCATACTCTCAAAAACTACCACATGACCATATCTCCTGAATGTGTTCCCAAAGGACTCTAAGATAACATATTGCAGAGACACTTGCACATCCTTATTTGTAGAAATCCTAGCCAAAATAGTTAAGAAATGGAACTGGCCTGCATATTTATCAGCAGATGGCTACATAAAGAAAATGTTTTGCATATAGGGAAAGAAAGTTGGTACAGTTGTGAAGAATCAGAATATGAGGACATTTGTCATACGATTAATGGAACTGAAAATTACCATTACATAAAATAAACCAGATTCAAAAAAATCCATGTTCTTTCTCATCTGTAGAACCTAAATATAATTTATTCATGTATTTATATTTACATGTGTGCATTTTAGATAACAAAGTTCAAATAAAGGACCATTGAAGAGGGAAAAGATATCTAAAGGGAGTAGGGAATAATGGAATATATAATAGAAAAGTAAAAAAGGAGATTAACTGGGAAAAAAAAGAAAACTCGTTGGAGGGAAGGAATGAAGGACTAAAGTGGGGTAGGGAACAAATAAGAACTAAGTATTATAACAGCTGTGTATGAAGATGGCATGATAAAATCAACTGGTTTGTATTCTGGCCTGAACTCTAAATCTAAAAATATATAAAAGAGCCACATGGTATTAACCCCAGTACTTGGGAGATGAAGGCAGGAAAATCTCCGTAACTTCAAGGCTAACCCAGTCTTCACTGGGAGTTCCAGGACAGCCAGAGCAACATAGTAAAACCCTATCTCTGAAAAAAAGAAGCCTTAATATAATGATGCCATATTCCCTTTCCTATTTAC
Source organism: Microtus ochrogaster (assembly GCF_000317375.1). Lineage (NCBI taxonomy): Eukaryota > Metazoa > Chordata > Mammalia > Rodentia > Cricetidae > Microtus > Microtus ochrogaster. The sequence goes on along the minus strand of NC_022026.1, from coordinate 36,629,264 downwards.
ATCAATATGGTAGATACATTGTTTCTTTAATATCTATTGAATTTCTTCTGTGTACTATGGGATATCTTTAACCCAGAAATAATGATTTAATTGTTCTCTAGAATATGTGTTAGACATTAGAATTTATCATTTGTTGATGCCAATGGACATTTTCACTTATGTTTATATTATAAATCTATGATGTTTCTCATATTATTTTAAATCATAATGACACAACTTGGAGAGAAAGGATTCTCAAAGTACACCATTACACTGTAGTGATGTGGGAATCCCATCTGTGTGCTGTGATTACTATTAATCAATATAGAAACTGCCTTGGCCTCTTGATAGGGCAGAACTTAGGTAGGTGGAGAGGACTGGACTGAATGCTGGGAGAAAGAAGGGCAGATCCAGGGAGACACCATGGATCCACCAGAGATAGATGTGCTGAAACATTGCCGGTAAGCCACTGCCACGTGGCGATATACAGATTAATAGAAATGGGTTAAATTTATATGTAAGAGTTAGCCAATAAGATGCTAGATCTAATAGGCCAAGCAATGATTTAATTAATACAGTTTCTATGTGATTATTTCAGGGCTAAGTGGCCAGTAACAACAAGTGGCTCCCTCCTTGCAACACTGTAGTTCTGGTTATTACCTGATATCTACTAGTTTCCTCTATCAGGTTGAATTATCACATATCTTCTACTGAGTTTTTACATTCGCATTCCTACCTCCTTTTACTCCTATCTTGTAATCAGCCATCTGCTTAGTACGTGATAACATCAAGGGCTCAATTTTCAAATTTAAGTGCTTAATTAGATTGCTAACTCACTGTGTAGTGTCTACTTTGAACTACTTCAGATTCTAAGGAGTACCTCAAGAAATAGCTTCCAGTGCAGTTGTTATTCAAGCCTTTAATTTGATGATCCAGATATGGAGTTGACTATCATTGTTCCTATTTGGAAAAAGAATAATAGGTTATTAGTAGCTGGAGAGTATTGTGGTACATATGGGTCTTGGTCAATATAATATCAAAGTATCAAAGATCACGGAAAAGTGAATACATAAGTAGGTGTACTTAGTGCCATTTTATGGTAGTAGTATCTTGACACATTTTCACCAACTTTCAAACAATCTTTGTGGACAACATACCATTCTTGATGGACTTAGGGAAGTATTTATTAAAATAACACTGTTATAAATGTATTTTATCAGAAATTCAAGAAAACAATAAGCCTTGATAGTGATAAACATCAGCAGGGTATGATCTATTATAGCCTCAGCTACTAGTAAAAGTACCCCAGAAGTGAGAATAATGTTATTTATTTTCTTTACCAACAATTTTCTCTCTTTGAGATGATCAATACTTTGTAATATTAAATTTCTAGGTACAAATTAAGCGTCATCTACCCCAATTTATCTAGCAACTATACTCCTCTAAAACCATACAAGAACAACTTAGTTTTTAAGAATTTTAAACATAAAAAAACAAATTTAAAATGTATCCACTGATTGTGGTTTACATGTAATAAAATCATGAAAAAATTAACAATGGATTATTATTTAGACTAATGAATTGTTTGCAACATACGTGCAAAACTCTTTTCCCAGCCTTGACTTTTATACATTTTTCTGTACTACTTTGTAAAAAGTAAATTTTATTGGATTTAATTTTTGGTGAATCTGTTTACACTTAGAGATTTTGCCAAATAATAGAATGGAATCATTGGCAAAACTTATTAAAACTTTTCCTAATCTGCTAGCTAACGCAGCAGACAGTATTACAGTTAGATTCCCATGACTGCTTCTTTGATCTTGAGACGATGGTAGGAGCAGTGAGGATAGTTGTGTATGTTTATTAATTTCTATTATATTAAGTGGAAGAATGAGCCTTCTGAGACCACTTAGCTGAAGAAACTCTCAACTGAGATTGTTCAAGCGCTGCAGAGCTGCCATAGTCTATGGATAAAGGGTCAGTGTTATTGGCCTTTGTTAATGGTAAGCTTGACATACATTACAGTAACTACTGGCTGAAGGTGTTGCTATAGACACAGATATCACATTTCTTTCCTTGCCTGATTAAGAAAAGCTGGGGGAATATAAACTTTATATCACTGGGTCTAGCATAGAAGGAAAAAAATATAAAAATATCATCTTCATGTGCTTTAAAGGGTGAATAGTATTATAAACATATATATATATATTATACATATACATATATTCTCATTCATTGATTGATGAATGCTACAAATGTTATACGTATGCCAATCATATCATTTCACTCACTTTACATAGCAGCTCTGTGGAACAAAAATGTGTTACTGTTCTCTCCTTTTCTTTTTTGTAAAGAGCTTGCTTCTCATGGAATTATTGAAATTAACCAATATTATGCATACAAAGCCTAAACTAAGTAGAATTCAAGTTTGATCTATTTATTCATAAAGCATTTTTCTAAACTACTGTAATTCATGGTTGTAGTTTAAAATATAAAGTTGTTGCTAATTTCTAATTGGAAATAGGAACTCCTCAAATATTAATAAACCCTGACATATAGTAGGTGCTCAAAATATGTTTTGAGGGTAACTTAAAATCCTCAAATATAGGATAGATAATTGAAAAATGATGCTCATGACTTACCACCATACAAACCTTCCCCAAACATATTCCACATTTCAACTGGGATAATCCATTATTTGGTTACACTATATATCTATATATACAATGATATGTACCCTGTCACTTTTATTTTAAAGAAACAATGATTGGCCAGTAGCTAGCAGGAAGTAGAGGTCGGGCAAGGGGAACAAGAGAATTCTTAGACGAGGTAAAAGTCAGTCTGCAGTCATGACCCAGCTGCAGAGGATGCAAGATGAGAATACCTTGCTGAAAAGGTACCAAACCATGTGGCTAACATAGACAAGAATAATGGGCTAATATAAGATGTAAGAATTAGTCAATAAGAAGCCTGAACTAATAGGCCAACCATTTTATACTTAATGTAAATCTCATTGTCTTTATTTGGGACTAAGCAGATTTAGGACCAGGTGAGACAAAAACCTTGGTCAACAAATGGTGTCCAATGTGTGGACAACTGCATCCACAGAAAACCTGAGAGAGCTTGGGAAGTAATTCTAGACACAAAATAACAGCATTAAGCATGGCTTCTTGGTAGCAGCAATTTCTCAGGTTTGCTCTCTTTGCTAGAGTTAAGCATATGGCATTTAAGAGAGGCTTCCTGACTCAGCTTTAGCTGCAAAAACCTTGCAGCACTTCTAAGAGGCCCCACCACCAAACATTTAAATGGTGTTTATGAATTGCCAACAGCATGCTTCTGGGTAGTGTCAGGGACCTTGAAACTCCATAAAGTTGTGACAATAAACATGACTCCAGCCAGTACCTCTGGCATGAAGCTAGGCTCTCAGAAAAGTAAAGAATGGGTTGGATCCAGTCATCAAAGCCACAGCTTTAATCCTCGCCATATCATTGAGCAAATTAAAGACTCAGAGTCAGACAATGAGAGATATACAATAAAGATAGATTCAGATGAAAAAAAAAAAACCTCTAAATGGCTTATGGTGTGTTTAAAAAGACATGTAGGCTTGTGAGAGAAAAGAAAAAAGATAAAGTCCTTAAAATAAAAAAGAAAGAAAGAGTAGTTGGGTGTGGTGGCACACACCTTTAGTCACAACACTTGAGAGACAGAGGCAGACAGATCTCTGTGTGTTCAAGGTTGCATACAACTTTAGTACCAGCATGTGGGAGGCAGTGGCAGGCAGATCTCTGTGATTTCAGGGACAGCCTGGTCTACAGAGTGAGTTCCAGGACAGTCAAAGATACACAGAGAAAAACCTGTCTCAAAAATAATCCAAAAATTAAAATTAAAAATAAAAGAAATAGAGTTTAAAATAAAGCCACATAAAGATGTAAAATACACAGTCTGGATACTGTATGTTATGTATTGCTTTTGAATTGTTTGATTGCTAAAGAAGCAACAGCAGCTAAAAGACATTTGATTTTAAAATATACGTCAAAAGATATCTTACTTTGGAGAAGAGGTTTTACTTTTGTTTCTACAGGAAACGAAAGGCTGTGGATTCATTCTGGGCTAAGAAAAATAGGTTTTATCAAAAGACCCCCTGAAAAATCTCTGATAAGAGTGGGTGACCCAGATGTCTGAGTTCTACATCCAGAACAGTCTCATGACTGTTATCTGAGATAATCAAGCCTCACAGAATATTCCAGTCATGGCTTGACCATAATTCTAAATTTTCTTTAGGTCCCCATAAGCCCATAAGATTATTAGTACCCCCAATCATCAGGAATTAGTCTAGAAAACTATATACCCACATTCCCCCAAAAAATTGATTATTGAATATTTGCCTTTGTTTAGAATGTCGGTCACAAGTTGTTATGGATAATCTTCAGGAGAAAAGCTAAACAAAGGAGATTTTATTCAGAGTTCTTTTTTTTTGAGTGGGGAGAGAAATGCTGTGGGACAATGGTCTGTATCCTGTCACTTGTATTTTAATAAAATGCTGACTGGCAGTAGCCAGTCAAGATGTATAGGCAGGGCCATGAGAAAAAAATTCTGGGAAGAGGAAAGATTCAGTCTGCAATCGTCATCCAGAAACAGAAGAAGAAATATGTGACTGCCTTGGTGAAAAAGGTACCAAGCCATGTGTCTGACACAGACAAGAATTATTGGCTAATTTAAGTTATAAGAATTAACAATAAACCTGACTTAATATGCCAATCAGTTTATAATTAATGTAGACCTCTGTGTGTTTATTTGTGACTTAACAGATGTGGGACCTGGTGGAACAGAAATCTCGGTCAACATATAACTACTTAGCTGAAAAAGGGGCTGAACCCTGTTTCCTCCTGCCTTATATCCTCTCTCTGCCAAGTCATATGACTTCCTATCTGTCTACACAGACCTCCAGACCTCTATGGTAAACTAGTGTGTAGCTCCACCCTCTGATCTTCAGTCAAGCTTTATTTGTTAGAGTAGAAACAAGATATCACCACTTTTTGCCTAAAATAAAAAGACTATAAGAAAAACTATATACAATAATTATGACTATATACTATTTATTATATTAGCTTAGAAATGTAATATATTCTTATTTTAGATAAGATAATATATAGGCAATAACTATATCAACAATGTCTAGTCCATTAACAATTGACAAATTAAAAGAAAATGCTCCATATCTGTCCTATCTAGATAAGTGTAAACAGTTGTACCTAATTCATTTTCTACCTTTCATTACCAAAACTCTGTCTCTCAACCTTATACACTTTATACCCCTTTAATGACATTCTTCTATGAATTTGATAAAAAGGAAAACTATAACTATACCTATAAAGTCTTCAGCTCCATCAGAGACCCAAGAAAAAAATAATATTACCTGAGTCAGCAAGAATTGCAAGTAAATGACTTCCAAAAAGTGTGAGAAATGACAGAAACAGCTGATTTCTTAGTCAGTCATGCAAACAAAACATTGGGACACCCATATTAGTCCTACAGACCTAGCATTTCTTACAGACTTTTCTATAAAGGGCTATCCTACATTGTCTTGACAAAGTTCAGCAGTCCTTTCTTTTGTGTCCTGCTTGTCCAATTTAGACAGCATACTGTCAGCAGTAGAGGCAAGGACCCAAGTACACTTTATGGTCTAGTGGCTTACATTAGCCACAGAGAAACTAAACTCCATATGGAGTTTCTTTGAAGCCCAGTATCTTCCACAAAATAGATTGGTGCTGTCCGGAGCAGACATGTCTTATCTTCATAGAAAAGAAACTGTATTGTTAAAACATCTTAGAGATGGCTCAATAGTTAAGAGCAGTGTCTGCTCTTCCTAGATGTCATGAGTTCAATTCCCAGCAACCACATGGTGGCTCACAACCATCTGTAATGAGATCTGGCACCCTCTTCTGGAATGTGGGCATACATGGAGGCAGAATGTTGTATACATAGTAAATAAATCTTAAAAAAAATCTTAAATGCCATATTCTGTAGATCTCTGAAGCATTTGATGACAACCTGTCTACCTAAAATATATGATTGACCTTGAAAACATACCTAATATGACTAAAAGTTTGATTGTAATGACTAACTACTAACTTGCATTTCTTTATATCCTAATATGTTGGTAATAATACTTCAAGGATTAAAATTTGCATTATATTGTTTAATAGGCTATATAGGTACAATACCTTGAACAAGCTTCGAAATATATGTTTAGTATATTCTAACAAAAATAACTGTAAATTTGTATCAATATGCAGAAATCCATATCAATGTAAAATATTTAAACTAGTAGTTGTTCTAAATTCACATATATATAATTTTTTATTGATTTAAATTTTTTTCCCAAATGCCCACTCCCTCCTGTACACTCAGTACCCTCCCTCTCCCTCCACAGACCCTCTAACCCCACCTCTCCAAAAAGAGAGGGCCATGCACCCTGCCCTGTGTCAAGTCCCAGGCCCTCCCTACTACATCTAGGTTGAACAAGATTTATGTCTATAGGGAACAGGATCCCAAGAAGCCGGTACATGCAGTAGAGACAAATCCCAGTGTCACTATCAGTGGCTCCTCAGTCTGCCCTAACTGTCAACCCTGTCCAAAGGGGTTTAGTTTTTCCCATGCTCATTCACTCCCAGTCCAGTTGGAGTTAGTGAGCTACCATTAGCTCAAGCAAACTGTCTCAGTGGATGACCCCCTCATGATCTTTAATTCCTTGCTCATACTCTCACTCCTTCCATTCTTCATCTGCATCTTGGGAGCTCAGTTCAATGTTCTGATGTGGATCATTGCCTCTGTTCCCATCTGTTGTTGGATGAAGGTTCTATGGTGATATTTAAGATAAGTGCTAGTCTTGGTGGTTAATGCCTATAATCCAAGCTCCAAGGAATGTTGGGAGGAGGATTGATAGCTTGAGGCCAGCCTTATGAGCTACATGAAGATTCTATCAAAGAGAATGCTTTCAGCACTTCAATCCACATGACCAATTAAATGTTAGGGCTTAGGAACTTATCAACACAGTGGCCTATAGAATATTTGTGGTTCTCTAAGTACCCTGCAGAACATTTGAAGTTGTCACTGTGTCTTACCAGTCTTATTCAGCATCTATCTATAGTACCATGCAGTTTCCAATATTCACCATGGTTTACAGGCTATTTAGCATCTCTAAGTACTTTGCAGAACATTTGATGTTCACTATGGCTTACCAGCTCTTCAGCATCTCTTTAAGTACTCTTCAGAGCATCTGAGGTTCACCATGGTTTCTCTGGATTACCAGCTATTCAGCAACTCTAAGTACTATGAAGAGCATCCAAGGTTCACCCTGGTATCTCTGGCTTAGCAGCTCTTCAGCATCTCTAAGCACAATGCTGCATCTCACCATCCCTCTAAAGGTCAGAAGTCAAAACCTTAAGTAGGTATTCTATTGACTCTATGCTGATTTTACAAATTGTAAAAAAGGAGACAGTCAGAAGATTTAGCTCAGACATGGAACTCCAGTTTTGGTTAATCTCAAAGAATTCTGTACTCTTTATACTTTCCCTGTGACACTGTTATTTTCACTTACTCTTCTCTTGTTTTTGAGATTATAATAGAAGTATAGCATTTCTTCCTTTCTCCCTTTAAACCATCCCATATATCCCTCCACACTCTGCTTCAAACCCATGGCTTCCACCACCATTGTTATTGCATGCTTTGAGAGAGATGTTTAGTTAGAAGGTAGCCAAATAAATTTCTCTATTGATTCAAAAAAAACCCTAGTAGTTGCTTTTTTGGTTTAAAAGTAGATTTAATAATTTACCTTTCTATCCTATTTCTATATCCCAGTATTTTCTTATCACCATAGACTCAATAATCTACCTTTATACCCTCTCATAATCTCCTTTGTTCAGTTTTTCCTGACCATTACCAATAACTTGTAACCAACACACCTAAACAATGGCAAATATCCATAACCCAATGAAAGAGCAAAAATCATTTACCCCACCTCTTGGAAATGTGGGCATTGTGTTCTTAAATTTACTTCCTGCTGTCGGGGGAGGCAGTGACATTTTTAGGGAATCCTGTAAAAAGAAAATTTTGAGTTATTTGTCAAGTCCTGGGAGAAGTAGCTCTATCCTTTGCTGTCTGTTAGGGAAAGTACAGTGCTTGCTTCAAGCCCTGGCTAGAGTAGTCTGTGAGGCTGAATCATCTTAAAATTGTCTTGAGCAGTTTGTAGTTAAAAGTCATTCTTTAGGTGGTGTTTTTCAGCCTTGTGGTTTTATCAGTCTTGGGGGAATCATAATTGTGAGTCCCCAAAATCCTTTTGGAGACTTCAAAGTTCACTGTTAGGCATGGTGTTAGGTAACAGCAGAAAACTTAAACATTTTAATTGCCATAAGCAGCATATCTCAAAGATATTAAAGAATCAATATTTGTTATGTAAATTCAGAGTACAAAAACTTAATTCCTAGTTACCTGGTAAAGACCCAAACCTGAAATCATATACAGGAAGCTAGATGAAGCCTTATTCTAGAATTAATTAGTATTCTATATAACCATTAATATCATGACAAAAATTTAAAAAACACACACACACACATATATATTATAAATTTTGAGATAATATTTAATCTTAAGAAAAAATTAAAGAATCTAAATTAAACCAAAGGAGTATGAGATTAGAGGCAATACAATAGTCCCTAAATTTTTTTATCTTTCCTGCCATATCAGGTGACTCTTCTGACATGAGACAGATTTTGGATTGTACTATAACAAGCATTTAGAGAAAGAGAGAGAGAGTCATTCTCCAACTTCAAATCCAGCTTTAATTTTTAATTAGACTAGGGCTATTCAAGGACCGTTTGCATTATATGTATTTAAAGGTTAGCAGAAAAAAACACTTTAGAAGGTTTATGAAGTTTTATCCTGTTGAAGATGTGATATACCAATAGACCAATTTACTCTTTCTCTTTGGATGATTCATCCTTTGTTTTCAGATGTCTCACTTGTACAGTGGTCTTCTAATTCCTTAGATGGGTGTCTTCATTCTCTTGAAAAGACAAATTAGAACTTGTACAACAAATGTATGTGACTAACACATTTATATAAATCTTTTAAGAATACCATTTTTAAAAAATTAATTATCTTCCCCTTCTTCCTCTTCTTCTACCTCCCCTGCTCCCCTGCAAGGAAACCACAGGAAAACCCACAAAATCAACTAATTTGGACTCATAGGGGCTCACAGACACTTATTTGCAACAAGAGATCTTGCATAGGAGTGATGTAGGCTCTCTCCAAATATGTTACAATTGAGTGGCCTGGTGTCCTTGTAAGACTTCTAAAAAAAATCATCTTTTAAAAAATAACCTTGCCTTCTGTTGAAAAGGGTTTGCCAAAAGTTTGAAATGTGGAATTGTTGCTAGTTTGACACTTACATTGGGGGTCGGCCTTTGTAAGGAATGAAGGTAAGCTTTAATAAGCTAAACCTGACTAGTAAGGCAGCAGGAATCCCAGTCTGGATTTGCACAGAACTGAATTTGGTGTGTAAGAATGAAGTCAGGAGACAATTTTCTGCTATACCCTCAAGATCAAAAATCACCTAGTCACCACTTATATTTAAGCCTTATTTAGACCCTAAACTAAGCTAAAATAAGAAAACCAGTTATATGGTACCACATTTCTAACATAAATGCGGAGTGACTTATACAGCGGTAGAAAATTAGAGTATTAATATCTATTAGGTATCCGTACTGTATATAGTCTTTATTTTATTATGAGAATGCCTCTTTTATGCAAAACTAGTGTTTTAAAATTTTATGTATCAAGTGTATCACAGTGTAAGGAGAGGTTTACTACCAATATTTGTACATTTGTGAAAATGCCTCAGTACTTTCTTGATCAACAACAAGTTGCAAGAATTACATTTACTTTTCCCCTTAAGTTATTGCATTTCAGTAACCAGTATGCTCCCTCTGTTCTTTCTTTGATGGCCAATATAGTATGATTCAATGATATTAATCATTCTGGTCTAGCATTTTTTATAGATATTTTGAGACGTCACATTCACATGTCCAGGTATAATGCTATTAGCTGCAACTTTGGTTGCTATTGCTGTAATTCATGGTACACACCTTAAGAACTACAAATAAATAGAGTTATGTCTAAAAAATGTCTTTTAATTTGTAACCAGAACAAATTTTATATTGAAATTATTTCAAGAAAATAAATATAGATCTCCTGTATGACTTTTTTGGAGTTATTGTTCTGTCATAAATGTACTTTGTAAAAACTGAAAATACATCAGCTTAATTGAACATTGTGGTTAGAACCCTTCAGTGCACTTTATCTCATAAACACCAGCATCATTCAAAGCAGAGGATGGATTTTTGTTGTTGTAGGGCTAGCTTATTCAAAGGTCCTGACTCTGAGTAGGAAGTAATTGAGATAATAAAATAGCATGGGCTTACTTGTTTCACAATCTGGATAATGTTTGGAAAAAAAATACACATTTTCAGTATTTCCCAGCCTTAGTGACATCATTATCTTTTCTTCTGGTAAGCTTTAATATTTCTTTTTTATAATTTTGTGTTTCACAAGTTGGAATTTCCTACATTTAGGCTGCACGGAGGGATGGTACACTTCAGTCGTATGATCTATATTTTACAGCCTAAAGGTCACCATATGATTTCAGAAAAATAAATTATTCAGAAAACAGTTTAGGCTCTCTGAGAATTTCCACTTCCCCTATCTCCATTACTGACCTATGTCTTCTGACCTGAATTACTCAAAGTTTAAAACTAAGAAGTAGCTTTAATTTTCTATGGGAACATTTTCATACTTAAAAAGTCATCTAGAATTTATAGAATGTTATATAGTATCTTTAAGTAAGGCCTTCACTGAGCTACATTAATTAAAAAAATGGCAAAACAGGTACATGCAGAGAGGAGATTAAATATCATTAGATCCTGATATTTTTTGTTTATTGGTTCAACAATTTTCTTAGAACATATGATCTGGACTTGGTCATATCTTTCTAAGAATTATATAAATGAACAACTGTTTTCAACTAGAAAGTGCTAATAGGGTATTGGAGAGTATTCCTAAGATTATGGCAAGAAATAATTAGAATTAGAAATGTCCGTGGTAACATGTCTAATTTCTTCCTTAAAATAAAGAGAATATCTGGCCTTGGTTTTCTTATTTTTATTAACCCTTCACTGGAATACATTACTCTCTGCCCACAACATGATTAACCAATGAAAGACAATCCCCCACTTATTTTTAACATACTCTTAATCATTTGTTAACATTCAAGGATCCTTTGCCATTTAAATGAGAGTAAAGTAATTGTAATGGTATTGTTTGTAAGGATCAAATAGTTGCTTTTTGATCCATTACAAAAAGTCTACTGAATTCTGTCTTTAAAAAGTTAGTTTTGCTTTATTTTCTCTCTTAACCCTTTCCTTTCCTTTTACTTTACTCATTTACTCTTCTAGAATCAATTAAAATTAGAAGATATGTGTTTAAATAGATGGCAGTCAGTGTTTTGCCACCAAGTATCAGGTCACCTATACTTAAAATGGTATTTCTCTACTTTAATCATTTTCTAGGTGTATTGTTTAGTTTTTACACTTAAATTCAGATCTTACAGCTATGTAATATACCTCAAACTTCACTATCTTGATTCATCTTGCATTTGTCATCATCAACCTCTTCTATTTCCTATGACCAAAACTTAGTATTGATATTTATGTTGGTATTTTTACACATCAACATTTCTAAATATTTTTTTAATCTTCTAGGTATTTTTAGATCATATATAATATATATGCACACATATGTATATATAGAGAGGTTCCCTGTAAATTATCCTTTTATTATAATTCTAATATTTATTTCATTGAATAAAACATTTTTATTAACAATAATGGCAATAATTTTGGCCATCTTTGACTAGTCATAACATCATAAGTAACTTTTAGTCAATCTTCATGAAGATTGATAGTTAAAAGTTTCAGTAGACAGTGATCACATTAAAGAAGTTTCCCCCTTCTAATTTTCTTGAGACAGTTACCATTTACAAGACACTCAATTGCTGACAAACATCCAATTTACTGAAAACAATTACATCCCATATAAAAGAAAAAAAAGTATTTTTTGATATTTTTATAAGGTTGTTGTAACTTTCTGAAATTCTGGACTATTTATTAAGTCACATATCCATCTCACTTATTTAATAGAGATGTAAAAGTTCTATTATTTCAGTTTCTTCCCACAGTAACTAACCTGAGAATATCTGGTCTGTAGTTCCAACATCTTGCCCCCTCACACCTATTATCCTTCTATTAGTTGATGCAAACTACTTTTCATATCCTAGACAGAGTTTCAAAGTATAGCTATAGCTATGTAAACTTTTAATCAAGTGCAATGGGTGGTGTATTCCTTGCCTGAATTGATCCAAATGAGTCTTTCTAATCTAGGTATATAATTCAAGCCTCAGACCCAATTTTCCATATCCAGTCTATATTAGTCAATATTCTCTAGATGTACAGAACAAACATAATCAATGTGTTTTTATAAAATGGGGTTTGTTAAATTGGTTTTCAAGATTTTGTCTGTTTAGCCAACAATGGATATCAAATAATGGCCATCTGCATGCTGTCCAGGCTTATAGCGTGGTAACAGCTCAGTCCATAAATTTTGATCCCCCAGAAAGACCTGGAGAATTCCGTAAGAGTCTGTTATTCAGACCACATTGAAAGGCTAAAGACACTGGGCTCTTATATCAAAGGACGGTGGCTTAAGTTGCAGGGAAACATTCACCAACAAACATCCAAAGCAGAAAACCAAGCTATACTGCTTTTCCCACCAACATGTTTATATCTTGTCTCCCCCAAAAAGGTGCTGTCCACTCTGGGTGTAGGTCTTTTACCTTCAATTAGTTCTTCAAGAAAGATGCTTACAGACTTGCCCAAAGGTATGCTCTTAGTTGATTCCAAGTTCAATCAAGTTGAAAATTAAGATTAACCTCAACACTATCAAATCACAATGATATATAACAGTTATGCTATAGCAATTATATAAATGTAGGGTTGAAAAGTTCATTGGAGAAAGAATGGCTTTGACACAGACACAGACTCATACATACAGACTTAGAAAATGTATTAATAGAAACAAAAAATTATTTTACTTTAGAAATTTCTTAAAGGAAATGATATATAATACTATTATATTTTATTATGTCAATATTAATAATTAGTGTCCAACGTCAGAAGCAGTTCTTTACACTACAAAGAAAACTAAAGAACTTAAATTGACTTTATTCAGGGGTTTAGGTTCAAGAAAATATATGCTCTCTGGTTGTGGTGTAAGACTGAGTAAAAGTAACTGAATTGGCTGGGCAGTGGTGGCACACCCCTTTAATCCCAGCACTCAGGAGGCACAGTCAGGCTGATCTCTGTGTGTTCAAAGTCGGCCTGCTGTACAAGAGCTGGTTCCAGTACAGGCCCCAATCCTACAGAGAAACTCTGTCTTCAAAAAACGTAGTTGAATTTGATATTACAAAAATAATTTTCAGTGAATCAGTAGACTAGAAATTCTAATACTGATAGAGTATCTTTCTTCAAAAATTTTATGAGCCTTGCTTCTGTTTTTGCATTTCTATCAGCATTTTGTTCTTCTAAGCTCAGACTGGGATTATCCATTGCACTCTTCTTGCAACATTCTTGGGCTTCTTTAACTGCCAATTCAAAACTCATGTTCCCAACCAGTTCCAATTTCCTTTGGAAGTTAACCAAAGGAAATGTTTATCACAGAAATAAAATCATCAATACCAATTTTCCCTCTTAGCTATCCTGATTATCGTCATGACCATATACCTGATGAGAATCAATTTAGGAAGGATGGATTTATTTGAGGCCATAGTTTGAGTATCATGGCAAGGAAGGGAAGACAAAAATAATGAGTCACAGCTGTGATAGCAAGGGTTTTCTAACATCTGGGTGGATCAGGATAAAGAAACCTGCATGACTTTGCTCACTTTCTTTTTTTTTTTCCTTTTATATTCAGCCTGTGTATGGTATGATATCATCTATATTCAAGGGTATCATTCTTCAACAGTCAATTATTTCTGTTAAAACTCTTACAGACATGGCTGGAAGTGTGCTTCCAATATAATTATAACTTTAAGCACATTGATGATGAAGGAATGCCATTCATACAACCTACTGGGTCTATTTAATGTTGCTCATTTGTGTATGTGTTTGGCGATAATCTCGGGGTTAGAAAGTGTTAGAAAATTATGCAGAAGAGCAGATGGAAAGTTTGTGAGAGGCAGAGGACAATGATACCTGCTAGGATATAATGTTTTCTAGATGTTACAGAGAAGCTACACCTATGAAATCTCAAATATGTATTGTCTAAACAAGATCTGCATGACAACCCATTTGATGTTACAGTTTGTACTGGGGAATGTAACAAGTCTTCACTAGATGAAAAGCTACAGGCAATTTATAACTTCTAAGAGAGGGAGAATCAGTTTTCTCCATCACAAATATTAAGAATAGAATAAAATGAGAAAACACAGAAGCAAAGGAAACAAACAATAAAACCCTAACCAGAAAAGCAATATATTAGAGCAGCTTCTTTACAAGTTTTTTTTTAATATGAGAGGTTAACAGATAGAAGGAATGGTGAGTTGATATTGGAGGCTTGCATTTCGTCTCATTAAACTAGCTAGTCTCAATCCAGTGTCTGTTCCTTAACAATAGATCAGTCACTGTAGTATCCTCCCTTCTTTACATACCAGAAAGTACTTTTGATCATCATCAGCTTTGTAGTCTTTAAGTTCACAGGTTCTCATTCATTCCAGAGACTTCCTAGTTTTTACATCTTGGGTTAGCTAATGCCCAAGTCAAGGAGTTTTTCTCAACTGTGCTGGGGTACAGTTGAGGCAGATGGAACATTAAGATATGTCTCCACTGGACTCATTTCAATGTTTAATGATCTGGCTATCTTAACACCATGTAGGAAGAGGTTCTTGGGAGTGCTTCCTGGACCTGATATCTAGATTTTATATTTCTATTGGTGGAAAAACCACAAGATGGAGAGAGACTAAGTCATAGAAGTGAAAGTAATTGCTAAATTTTGTTTGGGAGCTTTCAGTTTCCTCCAGTTATCTAGATTTTCATCCCCCAAACAGTGGGGCTAATGATCCTCTGGCCTCCAAATGCTTGGCCTATTCATATGTGAACACCTCAGCATGTCCAGAAATGCTTCCCCATCAGCAACTGCCTTATTCAGCTGTCTCCTTGTCAGGAGCTATGACAGGGAGTGTCCCAGATCCTGGATTTGTCACCAGAACATAATTTAAGACAGCATTTGAAATGTAGAAAGAGATGAAAACAGTCCTCTGTTGGTTAGGAATGGCATCCAGTCTGTTTTTAAGTCAGATTTGCCTGGCTTGCCTTGTGAAAAAGGCTTTTTTTTTCTTTTCTTCCTTGCTTTCTTTTGTATCTTGTACTCTCTTATTGCCATGCTTTTATTTCCTTCCTTTCCTTTGTATGGATACTTTAGCTCTTGTATAAGCCCTTTTGTGACTTCTGATGCTCCTTTTGTGCAACATCGTTTGAAGTTTGTAATAGTATCTTGGGTTAGATAATTATTCTAAGAGATTTCATAGTCCATGTTGTCAATTTCTTCTTACAATTTATAATTCTACAATCCTACATGAAAATGTCTGCCTATTGAAAGGTTATGAAGATATTCTTACATCTTCCTGTATATATTCCATTGGCAATACTAAAGTAAGTCCATAATTTTATATGAACTGTTTTGTTTATGACAAAGTTAAGAAAATAATTTATTCTCACATTGATTATCGTACTGACCCATATCATTTACATACTTTACATACTGCTATGTGATTTCAACTGTACCCTGTAGTAGCTGGTATCTATAAGTACATCATTATTTGTGACCCCTCCTATATTCTCTGCTTTCTACTTCTTTTCTTAATTTTTTTTAAAATTTCATTTTAAATTTCAACCACAGTTATCCATCCCACCTCTCCTCCCATCCATTCTTGCCTCCCTTCCAGGCCACCTCCCTCCACTCCTCCCATAGGGTAATGCCTCCCAGAGCTGAACCAAGCTCGTGGGAACTCATGAAATCTAGACCTACAGCTGTTGAGTCTCCATGTGACCAAACTAGACCTTCTGCATGTGGGAGACAGATATGTAGCTTGGTCTATCAGAGGAGCTCCTGGTATGGGACCAAGATCTTTCCCTGGTGCATGAGTTAGCTTTTGGAATCCATTCCCTATGATGGGATGCCATCCTCAGCATTTTTTCCTTTTTATGTCAATATCATACTTTCAGTGTGTCTATAAATAGTTAAGGCTTTCATAATATAAACTGCCCGATTCTTTATTAAGGACTTCCTTAGCTATCCTTTGTTATTTGCATTTTGATATAAATTTTAAATTCAGATCAACAGACATTTAAAAAAAAGCCTGTTGGAATTTTGACTGATTTCTTTTTAATACATTTGTTGTGAAATGATATCATACCAGTAGACAATTCTGTCACTCATGTCCTCAGATTGGTTTGCATTGCTATAAGCTTTTCTCAGTGAAAATCTGCAATTTTCTGTGAAGACTTATGTAACTTTCTTTAGAATTATTCTACAATTTCTAATAATATAATGATATTTAAAATGATTTTATTCAAAATATATTTGCTAGCATTGAAAAGCTGGTATTTATATTGATATTTTATCCACTAACATTTAATTAATTCCAGCAAATTCTCAAATTTTTTAGGTCTTATAGGTATACAAAGAAGTTCTCTATGAGTGATTATTTTAATTCTAATATTTATTTCATGGACAAAATATTTTTAATAACAAAGATAATAATGGTCATCTTTGAATAGTCATAGCCTCATGAATAATTTTTAACCAATCATCATGAAAATGAATATTTATGCATTTCAGTCAAAAATTATCACATTAAAGAATTTTCTAATTTTTCTTAAATTTCTTGAGACAGTTTCCATTAATAAATACTCAATAGTTGACAAATAGTAAATTTATTGCAAAAAGTTATATCCTATTTGAAAGAAAACTTCATTATTTTTGAGAAATTTAATAGCATTATCTATAATGTTCTTGCAAATTTCTGAGATTCTGGACAATTTATGAAGACACACATATTAATTTAGTAAAATTTAAAAATCTTATTTTTTTCTGCTACTTTGCATGGTAACTAAACTATGGATATTTGGTCTGTAGTTCAAATGTCATCATTCTCGATAGTGTATATAATATATGTATTTGAAGCCTACATTCTCTTTATATTAAGATTTATATCCTCAATTTTAGTGTAATAATCTTCCAAATAGCTAAAAGAATTCACTATGAACTTGATATTTTGTATTAATATATACTCTTTTCTTATCCTTAGCCAATATTTTTCAGATACATCTATACTAAGGCAGATTCTTCATTTTATATTGAATATATTTTCTTAAACACTGCATATTTTCATGATACATGCATTAATATTTGTCTGTCTTTTATGGCATGTATTGGTTCTGTTTTCAAAACATAGGACAGTACCCCTTCATGACCTGTATTTCATAGACAGAGTTTTTGTTTTTCCAGTCATTATCTCTTCTTATAGCTTCCTGTTTCTGTTCTTATATCAGTTGATCTCTGCCTACACTCTTCATAGCACTAAAACATACATGATACCTTTATACAGCTATAACTAAGGTGACATTGTGTCATAAGTTAGTAGACAATACGCAAATCAGAGGTAAAATTAATAAAACATGACACATATCAAAAGAAACATACATGGTTTAAGCATAACATAATTGAAAGGAAAAAGACAATATATTTTACTTAACAATAAGAAAATGGTTTTGGATATGGTATTATTTATAATAGACCTCAAGAATGTAATGCTTTGCATTTAAACATAAATAGAATAATAGTATCACAAGAGGCTTTCTATGTTTTCCAATCTCATACCTCACTGTGTTTACATCATATTTCATAGACTATATTGAAAACCTTCAGATCCTTAGATTGTGTGAATTTTGTTGATGTTTATAGGTATTTTGAAGAAAAATAAGGACATCTAATAAATTTTTGATGCCTCAAAGTTCTTACATAAGGGACTAGAGAAAAAGGGATCCAAAATTTAATATTTCCATAAGATTTAGATATCTTACAGTTCTCTAAGGTAATATTATTAATTCTATTTTTAAGGGTATAATTGAATATGACACTCATTAGTGTTTAACAATTTGCTCAAAGATATCCGATTAATACCAGGATTGAGATTTCAGTCCATGTACATTTTGCCACACACATCTACTTTGATCACACAAGACTTTATTATACTATAGTATGCAAGTCTTGAAAGGTTGGTTTGGATTATATTGAGAAGGATGTTAGATGTCAATTTTTAGAAGCAAATGCCATAATATAAGTTGAAAGGTAGAGATATGAGGATATAGTAGATTGTAATTTCAAGCTATTAGTGAAAAGTGATGAAAAAGTGAGTACAAGATAGAGTCAGTAAAGATGAAAGAATGCTAAAAACTATTAGAATTGGAATAATCTTTGATATAAAGAAACCAGGACCAGTGTCCTAGAAATAGAGTTTTAAAATGTGTTCAATAACTTATTTTTTCTGGAAGAAAATGAACAATTATACTCAGCAATGATATCAATCATTTTTTAATATTTTTGTCATATGAATTTTAATTATATAATCATACTTGTGTAAAAAAAGTATATTTTTACATATAGTATGAAACTTTTACATATAGTATGAGATTACAGCACTAAAATTTTAAAACAACAATGAAATTTTCTATTCATACAAATATATATCATAATATTATTCACCTCTTTTTTATTAATTGCTCTACTTCTGCAATTATCAACATATAACTAATCCATTCTTAATTGTACATTATAGTAATTTTACCTTAACACCTCAGCCATACATCAAAAGGACTCTATACCCTACTGTTAAGAGTCTTATTTATCTATGATTATTGCTGCTCTATTAATAATAGTTGGGCATATGAGTCAACCTAGAAACACATCAGTAAATGGATGGATAACTGAATTTTTGATGCTATCCAAACTTTCTGGTTTGGGGTTAGATCTTTTAAATTCATATATGTACAGATGTTTTACTATGTCACTATTCTAAATTTTTTGCCTGTGGGATCTTTAAGAAGCTTTATAATGTTGTCTTCCTGTGATTCATGTTAAGGTAAATTTTGTGCATGATATGAAGTGAAGTCAGAATTTAAAATAGAGAGAGCTAATCATTGTAATTTTGTTTAAAAGACCATCACTTGTTCTAACAAAACGCATTGACAACTTCACTAAATACCTAGTGATCATACAATTATGGATCACATTTGAGACAGTCTTGCAAATTCAGTTGAGATATTTTCTGTTCCATTTGGAAAACAGCAACTTTATAGCAAATACCTAAGTCATCAGAACATGTCTTCCAGTTTTGTTCTTTATCAAAATCAATGTTATGGGGAAAGATGAATATCATCTCGCTGCTGGTGAGCATGAAAGCAGGTACACTGACTATGGAAATCAGTATAAAAGATTTTCAACAAATTCAACATAAAGTTATATTATGACTAATGTAGACCATTTCTGGACATTTACCCAAATGATTTTACTACAGCTATACAGCACATTTATGTTTATTTTTGCTCTATCTCCAATTGTTAGAGAATGGAGTGAGCCTAGAAACTGGTCAACGAATAATAAAATAAAGTACATATAGAGAATGGAATTATATTGCACACTATAGAAAAGTAAATTTATTTGTATTTATGTCTTGTTGCTGGTCTTAAGAGAGCTTTCCACTTATCACTGTTTTTTTTTTTAAATTTGACCTTTCAATCTTTAAGTGATTTTTAAATGTACTTTTGAGCCATATTTTGTGATACAGAGTTAATATGCTATGCCTTCTTGCTCAAATTATAATTTAGTAATTAGAGACTTGCATTATTATTTATCTCTGCTAGTATTCCTACTATAGAATTTTACTGTGCATTTGTTCTGATGTTAGTGTAGTCAGTTGAAGTGATATTTTGTTTGTGTTGTAACAAATGAAGTTTGCCTGAAGATCAGAGAACAGAACAAAACCACTAGTGACCAGGGAGTGGTGGTGCACACCTTTAATCCCAGGACTCTCTGTTAGTTCAAGGCCACCCTGGGATATACGAGATTAAATCTGTCTAAAAGAGAACCAGAGTTGACACAAAGGTGATTCCAATATTTGAAATACCACATCTTTAATCCCAGCACTGGGGAGGTGGAGGAACGAGTGATATGGCTGAGCAGAGAGAGGAATATAAGGCAAGAGGAAATAGGAGCTCATTGCCATCTGAGATTTGGTGGAGACAATTGTAGATCACCCCTGCAGTCTAAGCATACAGTCTGAGGAGACAGTCTGAGGACAGGACCACCCCTTCTGTCTGAGCATTGGTAGGAATAAAAGGTCTCTCTAGTGGCTGGCCACACTGCTTCTCTGATCCTTCAGCATTCACTGTCTAATATCTGACTCCGAGTTTTATTTACTAAAACCAATTAGAATTTGTGTAACAGTAAGTCTTTTGTTATTTTGGGTAGTAGTCTAATATTAGTTTATTTCCCCAATATTTATTTGTCTCTTTAGATTTAATATGCACTTTTGTGAATATGAAAGAGAAGGATCTTGTTCAAAGTTTCTGATAAACATTAATTTAATTTCTGTGTTTAGACAATCCAGATTTAATACAATTATCAATACATTTGAGTTAAAATCTACCAGCATTAATATGTTTCTATATGTCACCATCTTGGTTTATAATCATTTTACATACAATTCTCTTATCCTAATTTAATGTATTTGAGATGTTTCCCTCATGACTTCATTATGTATATTTGATTCAGTGCTAATATTTTATTATTATCCTTTCATTTTTGTTTGCTGCTATGATTTACTATTAAGAAAAGCAGAATTTTTCATGTAGAATTTCTCACATTCAAAATGTTGTTGAGTGAATACTTGTATTGGACTTAAATGTGTTCTCTGTGGGTTTTTCAAAGTAAGAGGCTTGATTTCATGATTGTTGAGCTTTACACCAAGACTTCAATTAGGTTCATTTTGTACAAATCTTGTCTACTATGCCAGAAAACCTATATCCTTCATTTAATTCAGTTTTTTCTTTTGTTTAATGCTATGGTCCCTTAAGAGGATCAATATCAATCCAGTACAAATATTAGAATTCTATATACGCTGTGCTGCATGTTCTTTTGTGTTTAAGTTTATATTGCTGAGGTTTTTCTAGGACAATTTAGAGATATCTTATTCAGTCTTTATAAGATAAGTCTTCTCTGTTATACTTCATCTTATTAAAAAAACTAATTAGTAGGTCCTCAGGTCCTCAGCATGTGTGTGTTTATATATATATATAAACTTTCAGCTTAGTAGTTTTGAGGAACTCCAGAATGTATAAATGAGTGGGTATCTGACTTTTGTGCCTTCTCTTGGAGATCTTTAATTTTTCTGTTGGCTTGGCTTGAGATGATGGTTTTTGTTTATCTCATTATATTTTATTTTGTTATGTTTTGTTATTATCTCCTTGAAGTCTGTTCTTGTCTAATGAGAGGCAGAAAAAGACTGCATGTGAATGGGACAAGTAGGGAGAGGGGAAACATTATTCAGATTATATTGTATGAGAACAGACTCTGTTTAATAAACAGGAAAATAATAAGAATAATAATCTGATATTTCTACCATGTACATCACTAATTTTACTTTATTGTTTATTCTTCTGCAAAATAAAACAAACTTCATTTTACTAATCCTTTTTAGTGGATATTTAATATGATTTGTGACATTGCACTACTGTAAATTTATCAAAAATATATATGAACATATATTGTGATGTAAATTTCAAGCAAATTCTTAGGCATGTGATACTAGATCAAGGAAAATGACAACTCAAATGGTACCTTGGAATGTGCCTATGTATATACTTATTAACCCTATATGAGAATATTTCCTGTGCAAGCACTGTATAATATCATTTTTATTTATTTTAACTTTCCTGATAGTGATATTTGCAAATGAAACAAAAACATCCTGTTTTATATATTATGTGACTATTGCTTGTCACTTCAGACATTTTCTTCATATTATTTTGAACTCTTTCTGTATATATTTTCCTGATATTTATACATATTTTTCTGATGTACATATTTTTATTAGCTTATTAATTTTATTATTTTTTCTGGTGATTATTTCATATTTCTTCGGTTATTGTTGAATGATGCCACTTCTTTGTTCTGGTCTCCTAGAACAAAAATAATCACATAGAAACTGTACTAATCAAATCACTACTTGGGCCATTAGCTCTAGCTTCTTATTGGCAAACTCTTACATATTAATTTAATCAATCTCAATTAATCTGTATATTTCCACATGACAGTGGCTTACCGGGTACAGTTCCAGCATCTGTGTCCAGTGGTGCTACATGGCTTCTCTCTGACTCAGCCTTCTTTCTCCCATCATTCAGTTTTGTTTTCCATGCCTACCAAAGTTTTATGTTATCAAAAGGCCACGGCAGTTTTTTATTCAGCATTGGTGTATTCAAAGCATACAAAGGGGAATCCCACATCGCCTTTTCTTTTCTGTTTAAATGAAAAGGAAGGTTTTAACTTTAACATAGTAAAATTACATATAACAAAACATGTATCAAACAAGAATTACGGTTACAATATTTATACCTACTTTATCTTTTATCACAACTAAGGAAAACTATAACTTTCAATAACTTTAACTTTAACTCCATCAGAGACTCCAGAAGATATAATATTACCTAAGTAAGTAGGAAGTACATTGTAATCAACTTCCAAAATTCTAGAATTGACAGAGATATCTCACTGCCTGGACAGTCACCTAAAGATTTTCTGTATAATTGGAGCATCTAATCCTCAGACCACAGGCCCATAGTATCCAACAGACTTTTCCATGATGCAGGAAGTTTGAAAGACAGTTCCACCTATATTGGCAGTTTGTCCATCACATTTTTCATTGTTTTGCAGAATGTCTAGCAGAATCTTTCATGAAGCAGGAACCCTGAAGGATCATCTCACCTTTAGGCAAGTTCTGCAGTCATTTCTCTGTGGGTCCTGCATGTCCAGTTCATCAAGCAGTTAAGTCAAGAGCAGTTTCTTGCCTAAATATCTAACAAAGTCCATAAGGAGCCTCTTCAAGGTCCATCATCCTCTTGAAGTAATTGGTACTGCCAGGAGCAGATGTGTCTCATTGTCATGAAAAGTCCTAAGTTCTTAAACATTTTAAATGCCTTATTCTGTAGTCTTTGAAAGGTTTGAATAATACCTATCTAACTGAAATATATCTCTGTACATCTAGAAAATCTAACTAACATGACTACAAGCTTGACTATTATAGATGATTTTCTATTAACCTATATTTCTTAATTATACATTACATTTTAAATGAACTACACAAACACAATACCTTAATCAAGAGCAGAAATATACATATACTCAGTATAACAAAATTGACCATAAATTTGTATCAATAACCCAAGATCCATACAAATGCAAACCTCTATAGCATATTCCCTTTAAATATAGAGAAACATTTATAAACAATGTTTGAAAAATTTGGTTGTAGTTCTCTAGCCTACTTCCTGATGATTGGGGGCACTATTAATCAAGTTTTTCATGGTGTCTCTTGTGTGCTAGGTTCATCTCAGTCAGCAGTTGGTTGAAGTAATTTGGGAAGTATGTTCATGGCAGCCTTTCAGGGGCTCTTGGTCTATCAACCCATATTAGTCTGGAAGCAATCCAAAGGTTAGCATCCTCTGTGGAAACAAAACAAAGCAACGTGTCCTTAGACCTAAATTTTGAAGACATGACACCTTTAGAACATACATGCTGGTTTAGCTTATCAGCCCATACAATCAAATGTTTCTCTGTACATAGATCCTTCACAGTCAAAAAATTCAAAGAAAACTCAATAAAATACATAATCTAGACACTCTGTGAGTTTTTCATTTTTATGTGGCTTATTATTTTTTTTACTCCTTTTAATCTCTGACTGACTGTACTCTGTCTCCTTAAAGACTTTGCTTTTTAAAAATGATTTATTACTTTTTCTAACTCTCTATACTCGTTTTCTTCTTTCTACCAAGCCTACAAACATTTTTTAAACATTGTGTCTCATTTACAGTCTTTTATGTCTGAATCTGTCTAATTGTGCATCTGTAATTCTTTTATGTCCAAGAGTGTACCTTAAAATGCTAAGCAATTCTTATGAACTTAAGCTGTGTCATTACTAGGTCAAATATGGCACTTCCTGCTTGCTTTACTCAGTCTGACATGGCAGATGAGGTCCATTCACTGCCTCTAAGCCATGCACACTGCCCCAGTTCCATGTATGCAATGGGTCTATGTAGAAGCATTAAGCAAGTTTTAACACTCTGTTCACAAAACCCATTTAAATGCTCAGTAGCCAGACCTTCAGAAAGAATCAGAGATTGCACTGGCAGCACAGCCTAGAAAGCCTGCATTTCAAAGGTGAATGGTTTTTCTACTATCACGGAATCAGGAAAACCTCTCTTTTTTGTTTTTGTTTTTTGTTTGTTTGTTTGTTTTGTTCAAATTGTTTCTTTTTGTTATTTATTTATTTATTTATTAAAAATTTCCACCTCCTCTCCTTTTCCTATTTCCCTCCCACTCCCTCCATTCTCCTCCCACTCCCTCTCCAGTTCTAAGAGCAGTCAGGGTTCCCTGCTCTGGTTAAAGTCCAAAGTCCCCCCCCC
>NC_022026.1:36595089-36603110 GCF_000317375.1 Microtus ochrogaster | reverse complement strand
TTTTAATTGGGTTAATTAGCATTTTAAAGTCTAGTTTCTTGAGTTCTTTATATATTTTGGAGATCAGACCTTTGTCTGATGCAGGGTTGGTGAAGATATTCTCCCAATCAATAGTATGCCTTTTGGTATTAATGACAATGTCCTTTGCTTTACAGAAGTTTTTCAGTTTTAGGAGGTCCCATTTATTCATTGTTCCTCTTATTATCTGTGCTACAGGGGTTCTATGTAGGAAGTGGTCTCCTGTGCCCATGTGTTGTAGACTACTTCCCACTTTCTCTTCTATCAGGTTCAGAGTGGTCAGATTAATATTGAGGCCTTTAATCCATTTGGACTTGAGTTTTGTGCATGGTGATATATATGGATCTATTTCCATTTTTCTACCGGTTGGCATCCAGTTATGCCAGCACCATTTGTTAAAGATGCTTTCTTTCTTCCATTGTATACTTTTAGCTCCCTTGATGAAAATCAGCTGTACATAGGTTTGTGGATTAATATCTTGGTCTTTGATTGGATTCCATTGCTCAAAATCTCTGTATTTGTATCAAGAACAAGCTGTTTTCATCACCATAGTTCTGTAATAGAGTTTGAAGTCAGAGATGGTAATGCCTAAGGAAGTACTTTTATTGTATAGGATTGTTTTGGCTATCCTGGGTTTTTTGTTTTTCCTGTGTAAAGTTTATTATTGTTCTCTCAAGGTCTCTGAATAATTTTGTTGGGATTTTGATGGGGATTGTATTGAATCTATAGATTGCTTTTAGTAGAATTGCCATTTTTACTATGTTGATCCTCCCAATCTAAGAGCATGGGAGGTCCTTCCATTTTCTGGTATCCTCTTCAAGTTCTTTCTTCAAAGTCTTAAAGTTCTTGTCAAATAGATCTTTCATTCCCTTGGTTAGAGTTACCCCAAGATACTTTATGCTATTTGTGGCTATCATGAAAGGTGATGCTTCTCTGATTTCCTTCTCTGCTTCTTTGTTCTTTGTGTATAAGAGGGCAACTGATTTTTTGGAATTGATCTTGTATCCTGCCACATTAATAAAGGTGTTTATCAGCAGTAGGAGTTTTTTTTTTTGGTAATGTTTTTGTGGTCACTTATGTACACTATAATATCATCTGCAAATAAGGAAAGTTTGACTTCTTCCTCTCCAATTCAAATTTTTCTTGATCTCCTAAAGAAGGTATTTTTATGAAGGTACAAGAAGCATACAGAACACCAAATATACTGGATCAAAAATTGCATCCCCTCACCATATAATAATCAAAACACAAAACATACAGAATAAAGAATGAATATCAAGAGCTGCAAGGGGAAAGGTTAAGTAACATAAAAAGGAAAACTATCAGAATTACACCTGACTTCTCAATGGAAACCATGAAAGCCAGAAGGTCTTAGATAGATATGCTGCAGACACTAATAGAGCATGGATGCAAGCCCAGACTACGATACCCAGCAAAGCTTGCATTCACTATTAATGGAGAAAATAAGATATTCCAGGATAAAAACAGATTTATATAATACATAGCCACAAACCCAGACTTAAAGAAAATACTAGAAGGAAAATCACAAACTCAAGAAGCCAACAACCCCCATAATAACACTAGCATATGACAACCTTCCACCAGCACAACTCAAAGAAGGGAAACACACAAACACTACAACCAGAAAAAAGTAACGGGAGTTAACAACCACTGATCATTAATATCACTTAATATCTATGGACTCAATTCACCTATAAAAAGGCACAGTTTAAGAGAATGGATACAAAATCAGAATCCAACATCTGCTGTTTACAAGAAACAGACCTCAAACTCAAAAACAGACATTACCTCAGAGTAAAGGGTTGGGAAAAGGTTTTCCAATCAAATGGACCAAACAAACAAGTGGGTGTGGCTATACTAATATCTAACAAAATTGATTTCAAATGAAAATCAATCAGAAGAGATGGAGATGGACACTTCATACACATAACAGGAACAATTTATCAGGAGGAAGTCTCAATCCTGAATATCTATGCCCCTAATATAAAAGCACCTACATATGTAAAGAAAACATTACTAGAACTCAAAGCATACATCAAACCCCACACTCTAATAGTTGGTGATTTCAACACTCCTCTCTCACCAATGGACAGGTCAACCAGAAAGAAACTTAACAGAGAAATAAGAGAACTAACAGATGTAATGAACCAAATGGACTTAACAGACATCTATAGAACATTCCACCCAAACAGAAAAGAATATACCTTCTTCTCAGCATCCCATGGAACCTTCTCAAAAATTGATCACATAATTGGTAACAAAGCAAACATCCATAGATACAAAGAAATTGTAGTAACCACCTGTGTACTATCATCCAGTTTAGTTTTCCATTCCTACCTAAGTTCTGCCCTATCAACAGGTCAAGACAGTTTTTTATTCACCAATGGTATTCTCAGCATACAGAGGGGAATCCCACATGATATTTTAGTTTTCATTGTATTAATCTGAAGAGGAAATTCTTGTTCAATTTCTTTAGTTTCATCTAATTTCCTGAGTTGTCTCATGTGTTTATTCTTACAGTTAAAGTTTAGAATCATATTGACCATTTCATAAATAATTAAATGTTTTACCCTGTTGGTGAAAATAGCACATTGCTCCCAAATTTATATTATTCCAGTGAACATAAACATACTATAATATTGAATCTTTTTCATTCAATTGTTTCTTTCAAAAAATTTAGGGGCTGGAGGTTAATGTCCACAGTTTGTATTAAAATAAATGAAATGAGGCTTGGATAGGGATTGTTTGTTAGTGAATTTGGTTTGAATATTTTTAAAGAGCTGTGGGAGATAATGAAGTGTGGGTAGAAGTGCAGCTGCATAATAACTCTGGAGAAAGAAAAGAAAATTAAAATCCATTAAAGTTTGAAGCACTCAGGTGTCCATGGACCACACAGATTTTGAAATAACTGATATTAAATTAAACTAGAAAACAAAGGAAATCCTATTTATCTATCATTATCAGAAGGTTATTGAGTTGTGTGATGTGTTTCTTAAACATATTTGAAACCTGTTAGTGAATAAATTGGATTTTTTTACTAAGTTTTCAAAAGTATTTTTTCCAAGAGTTAATGGCACACTTTTCCAGAACTAGTTCATTTTCAAGTAAGGAAGTTACTAATTCATTTGGGCAGTCATGAGGAAAAATAATTGAGTGAATTCTGAATGTGACATGTAGAATTGAGTGTATAGAATGAATATTGTTCAGAAACATACCCAGAGAAAAGCATTTAAACAACTATTTTCATGACATATAGAAATATATTGCTCAGTTTCAATCAATATATGGCTATTATTAAAACAGGCACAAGGAGCCCTTTTTTAATCAGTTCCACCAGTTTTCAGAGATGTCTTTCTTATTTGTATTTATCATATCCAGGCTTTCAACATAAAAATATAAATTTCTATACTCTTTGCTTTTTAAAAATAGGTATTATATTTTTGTATAAGGGGAGCTATGTGAGAGAAATTAATTCTTTTGTCATCATTACTTTCATGTGGAGACAAAATTCTAAGATAAATCTCCAAATTTTACCTAAAACTTTTGTATTTCATTACATTCATTTTCTTTAGGATTGGACCATGTGTTTTAAACCACTTTTGTTAGGTGCCAATTGATGGGAAGTATTTCTTAGAATGTTATAAGGAGTATTTGAAGGGGATGAAAAAGGAAAATGTTTCTGAAGAATCTACAGGTGGAAAAGGCATTGAGGTTTTCCTCATTGTAAGATGTATTTGAGGTACCCGTCCGGCCAGAGGGGAGTACACAGCACCTCCAGCTCCTGCTGCAGGGGCCTCTTGGCTCTGCACAATCCTCCGCTCCCAAGTTCACCCTTTTGCCTTCAGGGTCCTTTGAACTCCAAGAGTCCTGTCCTTGTGCTGAGGACAATCTTTCAGACTGGTGAGTAGGTGGGTGCCATGCCAGGTGGGGGCGGAACAAACGGAGAAGGAGCACTGGGCCCCTCCTGCTTCTGCAGCAGGGTCTTCTTTGTTCCACTCATCCCTGCCCCCAACCCCAAGCCTGCCTTGATGTCGGCAAGGTCCTTTGTCCAGAAACAGTTCCTGTTCCTGCCCTGAGGCTACCCACCCAGAGGGGTGAGTGTGCACCCGCCCAGCTGGAGGGAAGTACAGGGCACCTCCAGCTCCTGCTGTAGGGATTCTTGGCTCCTCACAACCTTAGCCCCCACCGAGTTCACCCTTTTGCCTGCGGGGTCCTTCAAACTCCAAGAGTCCTCTCCCTGTGCTGAAGACAACCTGTCAGACCAGTCCCTGGCCAGCAAGGGGCCCCGATTCTGTACCAGAAGGTCCATCAGAGGGGTCCTTGGCCAGCAAGGGGCCCTGATCCTGTACCAGAAGATCCATTGGAGAGCTTTTGAAGGAAGAGTTGGGCAGGCGCCAAAATGAGAATTCCTCCAACAACCTGAAAAAAAAAACATGATAACACCAGAACCCAACATATATACAACAGGAAGACTTGAACACCCTAATCCAGAAGAAGTAGAAAAAATTGACATTATGAAAGTGGTAGAGTCCCTTAAACAGTATGTGAAAAACTCCCTTAAAGAAATGGATGAGAAGAATAACAAAAAGTATGAAGAATTGAGTAAATCCATAAAAGATACCCTAGGAAACCAAGAAAAAACAATCAACAGAATACAAGAGATAAATAAAGAATCTCTGATGCTGAAGATACCACAGAGAAAATAAACACACTGATCAAAGAAAACAGCAAATCCAACAAATTCTCATCACAAAACATCCAGGAAATAGGGACACAATAAAAAGACCAAACCTAAGAATAATAGGTGTAGAAGAAGAAGAATTACAGCTCAACAGCCCAGAAAATATATTCAACAAAATTATAGTAGAAAACTTTCCCAACCTAAAGAAGAATATTCCTATGAAGGTTGTAGAAGCATATAGAACACCGAATAGACTGGATCAAAAAAAAATCACCTTACCATATAATAATCAAAATGCAAAACATACTGGATAAAGAAAGAATATTAAGAGCTTCAAAGGAAAAAGGTCAAGTAACTTATAAAGGTAAACCAATTAGACTTACACATACATGACTTCTCTGTGGAAACCATGAAAGCCAGAATGTCTTGCATAGATGTGCTGCAGAAACTAAGAGACCAGGGATGCAAGCTCAAACTGCTTTACCCAGCCATGCTTTCATTCACCATCAATGGAGAAAACAAAATGTTCTAGAATAAAAACAAATTTAAACAAGACTTAGCCACAAATCCAGTCTTACAGAATGTAATAAAAGGAAAATCACAAACCAAGGAATCCAGCAATGACTACACTAACTCAGACATCTAGCGAACCTTCACAAGCACAACTAAAGAAGGGAAACACACAAACTCTACTACCAAAAAAAAAAAATAACCAGACTTAACAACCACTGGTAATTAATATCACTTAATATCAATGGACTCAATTCACCTA
The DNA here is from genome assembly GCF_000317375.1 of Microtus ochrogaster. Classification (NCBI taxonomy): domain Eukaryota; kingdom Metazoa; phylum Chordata; class Mammalia; order Rodentia; family Cricetidae; genus Microtus; species Microtus ochrogaster. The sequence continues at coordinate 36,597,618 of NC_022026.1, read as the reverse complement.
TAAAAAGGCACAGGCTAAGAGATTGGATATGAAATCAGGATCCAACATTCTGCTGTTTGCAAGAAACAGATCTCAACCACAAAGACAGACATCTACTCAGAGTAAAAGGTTGGGGAAAGATTTGTCAATCAAACGGTCCTAAGAAACAAGTGGGTGTGGCTATACTAATTACTAACAAAATTGACTTCAAACTAAAATCAATCAGAAGGGATGGAGATGGACACTTTATACTCATAAGAGGAACAATCCATCAGGATGAAGTCTCAATCCTGAATATCAATTCCCCTAGTATAAAAGCACCCACTTATGTAAAAGAAACATTGCTAGATCTGAAGGCAGACATCAAACCCCACACACTAATAGTAGGAGACTTCAACACTCCTCTTTCACCAATGGACAGGACAATCAGACAGAAACTTAACAGAGAAATAAGAGAATTAATGGATGTAATGATTCAAATGGACTTAAAAGACATCTATAGAACATTCCACCCAAATAGGAAAGAATATACCTTCTTTACAGCATCTCATGGAACCTTCTCAACAATTAACCACATACTTGGTAACAAAGCAACCGTCCTCAGATACAAAAATATATTAGTAACCACCTGTGTCTTACTGGATCACCATGGAGTAAAATTATAATTTAACAATAATTCTACACCCAGAAAGCCTACAAATTCATGGAAGCTGAACAGTCAACTACTGAGCCACCCCTGGGTCAGGGAAGAAATAAAAAAAAAGAAATTAAAGTCTTTCTTGAATTCAATGAAAATAATGTCACAACATACCCAAACCTATGGGACACTATGAAAGCATTGCTAAGAGAAAGAAAGTTCATAGCTCTAAGTGCTCACATAAAGAAAACAGAGAAAGCACACATTAGAGACTTAACAGCACAACTGCAAGTTCTAGAAAAAGAAAGAAGCAGACTCACCTAGGAGGAGTAGAAGACTGGAAATAATCAAACTGAGGGCTGAAATCAACAAAATAGAAAAACAGAAAACAATGCAAAGAATCAATGAAACAAAGAGCTGGTACTTTGAGAAAGACAATAAGATTGACAAACCTTTATCCAAACTAATTAAATGGCAGAGAGAACGTGCAAATTAACAAGATCAGAAATGAAAAGTGGGACATAACAACAGACACTGAGAAAATTCAAAGAATCATTAGGTCAAAAGCTTATATGCCACAAAGTTGGAAAATGTAAAAGAAATGGACTTCTTTTTGGATAAGTACCATTTACCAAAATTAAATCAAGATCAGGTGAACAATTTAAGTAGACCTATAAGTCGTGAGGAAATTGAAGAGGTCATAAAAAGCCTCCCTACCAAAAAAAGCTCAGGACCTGATGGTTTTAATGCAGAATTTTATCAGAACTTTCAAGAAGAGTTGATACCTATACTCCTTAATGTGTTTCACGTAACTGAAACAGAAGAGTCATTGCCAAACACTTTTTATGAAGCTACAGTCACCCTAATTCCAAAACCACACAAAGACCCAACCCAGAAAGAGAATTACAGACCAATCTCACTCATGAATATCGATGCAAAATTTTTCAATAAAATTCTGGCAAACAGAATCCACGAACACATTAAAAAAATATCCATTACAACCAATTAGGCTTCATCCCAGAGATGCAGGGTTGGTTCAACATATGAAAATCTATCAATGTAATCCATCATATAAATAAACTAAAATAAAAAAATTATGATCATTTCATTAGATACAGAAAAAGCATTTGACAAAATTCAACACCCCTTTATGACAAAGGTTTTGGAGAGATTAAGGGATACAATGATCATACATAAATATAATAAAAGCAATATATAGCAAGCCAAAAGCTAATATCAAATTAAATGTAGAGAAACTCCCAGCCATTCCACTAAAATCAGAAACAAAACAAGGCTGTCCACTTTCACCATTTCTCATCAACATAGGTCTTGAAGTTCTAGCAATAGCAATAAGACAACACATGGAGATCAAGGGGATTCGAATCGGAAAGAAAGAAGTCAAACTTTCGTTATTTGTAGATGATATGATAATGTACATTAGTGACCCCAAAAACTCTACCAAAGAACTCCTACAGCTGATAAATAACTTTAGTGATGTGGCAGGTTACAAGATTAACTCAAAAAAAAATTAGTAGTCATCCTATACACAAAGGATAAATAAGCAGAGAGGGAAATCAGAGAAACATCACCTTTTACAATAGCCACAAATAGGATAAAGTATCTGGGGGTAACTCTAACCAAGGTAATGAACAATCTATTTGAAAAGAAGTTTAAGGCATTGAAGAAAGAAATTGAAGAGGACACTAGAAAATGGATGGATCTCCCATGCTCTTGTGTGAGTGGAATCCACATAGTAAAAATGGTAATTCTACCAAAGGCAATCTATAAATTCAATACAATACCCTTTTAAAAACACAACAAAATTCTTCACAGACCTTGAGAGAACAATAATCAACTTTATATGGAAAGACAAAAAACCCAGGATACCCAAAACAATCTTATACAATAAAGGA
>NC_022026.1:36592621-36594311 GCF_000317375.1 Microtus ochrogaster | reverse complement strand
TAAAGCAAAAAACACTGTCATTAAGACAAAAAGGCAACCTATTGACTGGGAGAAGATCTTAACCAACCCTGCATCAGACAAAGGTCTGATCTCCAAAATATATAAAGAACTCAAGAAACTAGACTTCAAAATGCTAATTAACCCAATTAAAAAAATGGGGTGCTGAACTGAACAGAGAATTCTCAACAGAAGTTCAAATGGCCAAAAGACACTTAAGGTCATGCTCAACCTCCTTAATGATCAGGGAAATGGTAAACAACTTTGAGATACCATCTTATGTAGGGTTAAGCCCAGCCTTAGGGGACGTGTCTGCCTTGGGCTAATGTTTACCTATAAATTTGCCGGGTGTGTGCCCAGCCACCCCTTCTGCTTCCTTTTCTCCACGGGAACTGTGTTATTGTAAGTCTATTTCCCCATTAAAGCTGTATATATTTTTTACAATCTGTCTGCATTCATTTACGCCTCTACATCTTGGCAATCAGTGAGGCTTTGCGGATACCCGCCCCGAATCAGAGCCTCCTGGGGGCGACCGCTGGGAGCCAGTGGCACCCCCCACTCTAGAGGCCTCTCTCTTCGTGCAGATTGTACCCTCTCAGCACTGCTCCTTGCCGGGTCGCTTCTGCCCAACTATGGCGGCAGAAGCAGCTGAGATTCTGAGTCACTGAACATCTACAGGGACTCGATTTTTCCTGGTGCCTGCTAGAAAGTCAGCAAATGTGATGGGAGACTTAGCCCCGGCGGTTTGGAATTGGCCCCACACCACGAGTCTGTGTGCCCCCCCCCCCCGCCTGCCGGACAGTGGTACAAGCGCCTCTGTAACAGCGTGAACAGTACACAGCACTGTTCTGCGTCCACTCCCGGTTGGTGGCATAGTTCGGCCTTGGCTTTGCCGGGCTTCCTGGCCTCCCCCCCCAATTGCTATTTATCAGCCTGGTGTCTGCTCCAACTTTCGGTTTTGAGTCAATTGTTTCAGTATTAGGCCACAAGGACTCAAGTGGACTCTTTCGCCAACAATGGCAGGAACCAGTCATTGCAGGTAAAAAAAATTTTTCTTTTATAAATAAAATGTCTCAAAACGTTACCATTCGAGACTTTAACAGCCTTTTTGAGTATACAATGTGGAAGATTTTACAAGAGGTGTCTATCACCCCACATCTATGGATCTTTCTGGGATTCATAGTTTTCCTTGGTACTATATGGTTTGATAATAGAAATATGATAAAGTCTTTATGAGACAAATCCAGGATTCTTAAGGCAGAGGTTGACCGCTTAAGAACAATTGAGAATGACAACTATCTTCTCAAGAATCAGTTTGAAGTTCTCCAGGAAGAGAACAGATCTTTGTTTAACATGACTCGGTCAACTGAGCAAAATTTTGGAAAGGTTCAGGCTGATGTTAAGTAGAAATTCATTACTATGGAAGAAGGAACAGCTGATTTGAATAGTAAGCTTCAGTCCCTTTCTGTAGGAACTGAAACATTAACTGAGAGAATCAAAACTGCTGAATGTGACAATCGAATTTTGCCTAAAGCTTATGTCAGATTGGCAGAAAGATTATGAATACAAGAAGGCACAGTTTATGCCATAAAAGATGACAAGTTATCTCTAATGGACAAACTTCATTGTTTAGAATCCTCAATGAAGGCTTTGGAACATAATTCTGGACAGGAGATTCAGACATTGCAGAAGT